>NW_027158981.1:21438-21629 GCF_002600585.1 Cystoisospora suis
GTCCTCCTTTACCTCCTGGAGGTACTCCGTCTTTACCTCCTGGCGGTACTCCGTCTTTACCTCCTGCCGGTACTCCGTCTTTACCTCCTGCCGGTACTCCGTCTTTACCTCCTGGCGGTAGTCCTCCTTTACCTCCTGGCGGTGGTCCTCCTTTACCTCCTGGCGGTGGTCCTCCTTTACCTCCTGGCGGT
>NW_027158981.1:21800-29812 GCF_002600585.1 Cystoisospora suis
CCTGCTGGCGGTGGTCCTCCTTTGCCTCCTGGAAGTGGCCCTCCTTTAGCTCCTGAGGGCGGTCCCATTTTTTCTGCAGGAGGCAGTGCTTCCTTGCCTACTGGAGACACTGCTTCTTTTGCTGCTGGAGGCGGTCCCCCTTTGCCCACTGGGGGCGGTCCTCCCTTGCCCACTGGAGGTGGTCCTACCTTCCCTCCTGGGAGTGGCGCCCCTTTGCCTCCTGGAGGTGGTGCGCCTTTGGCTCCTGGGAGTGCTCCTCCTTTTCCAGCTGGGGGCGATCCAGGTTTTTCTGCAGGAGGCAGTGCTTCCTTGGCTACAGGAGGCGGTCCCGCCTTGCCTCCTGGAAGTGGTGCTCCTTTGCCTCCTGGAAGTGGTGCTCCTTTGCCTTGCGAGGCGTCTTCCCCTGCTTTAGAAAGAGCGGTCGCTTGGGGGAGCTTGCCGGCAAGTAGACCTGTAGGCCTTCCCGGCGCCTTAGAGGAGGGAGAAGAGGGGTGCTCGCCTGCTGCCGGTCCGGGCGGGGCTGAGGCTTTCTTACTTAGTGGTAATCCTTTACCCGACTTCGCTGGTGCGTCGGAGAGCGACGGCGCACGCTCGGGGAAAGGCACGGCCGTCTTCTCGGGTCCCCCCCGTTCAGTTAACAGAGGCCCGCAAGCTTTAGACAGTGAGGCGACGCTAGGTCCTTTCGGGGAGGGGACAGTTTTTCCAAGCGGTGACGGGACAGTCTTTGCCTTCATGGGGCTTTTGATTTCAGCAGCCTTTCCGGGGGACGCTGACGGAATTGCAGATTTCACTGCTGCAGTAGCTGGTGTTTTGGGCGTACCCGCTAGTGCCACTGTCTCCGACAGGGGCGGAGAACCCGTCGGTTTGCGTGCTTGCGTAGAGTATTCTGACGACTTGGGCGCTTCATATGCTTTGAAAGCACGTGTTGACTCAGCATCGAAGTCTTTGCTTTGTGACAAAGGAACGCCGGTTTTCGCGGGCTTCTCTTCCTCTGCGACTTTCGCAGTAGGTGCGGCGAGGGAACCCGGTTTTCTGTCTTCCGGGGTGTCTCCAATGTCTCCAGGTGAGAGACTTACGCGGAGCGTAATGTCCAAATCCTCTTCCGGCGAGCGGGAGTATGGCAGATGAGGGAGCCCCTCTTCACGAGCTGACACAGACAGCGGCACCAGATAGAGTCCCAATACGATGTCTGCAGACCTCTTTCGGCGTAGCTGTAGGACTGGCGCGTTACCCGGAGCAGGGCGGCCACAGTGTGAAAACAAAGCTGGCTAACTCAAACCTCGTTCACAGTCCATGGGACCAAAGCTGCATCACCCGACCGAGCCAGTTCGATGCACTGGACGAATAACACAGTCTTCTTTGTACAGCAGCTGCAAACGGAAGTACGGCTCGCCCATGCATAAGCAGTTTATGAAGCGGCACGCTTATTCACGTGTCACAGCACTGTCATATAGCCACGCTGGCCGTTGTCGAGAGAGAACGACTGTCCGATCCGCTGGCTGTCGGTCGTCTGCTGCTAGGCGCTCAATCCGGTGGACGCAGTTTCGCACAATTCTCCTTGGGAGAACTGTGTCCACAGAGTGACATCGTACACGAAAGTAACCTTCGGCTGTCACAGCCCAGAAGAGGAAGCCAGAACGTAGGGCCAAACCGGCCCACTAGCTGAGCCAGCCCTCCAGGCAGGCATCCGCCACGGGCTCAAAAGGTGTTGACAGTTTTACCACTGTACTGTTCACTGGGCGACCGCATGCTACGGGTGTGCAACAGAAACGCGTTTTCTGTGGGACCGTCGAAAAACACCAGCCACGTGTCGTGAAAGAATCGAGTGCACCTAAGAATGACAGCTCGGCGCTAGAGTGGTCACAAGAGGCTCCAGTTAGCTCACCTCCAATACCGCCGCGTTCGAGGCAATACGCGGAGGCCTCTGCCATTGTCGGCTTGACAATCGAGGGGTCGCCCAGAGCGATTGCCCTCATCCGCAATTGTAGAGGCGTGGCACGCCACCTGTCGGCTGTCGAAGAAATGCAGATGGGACAGTAGGCAACCTCGCCAGAGAAACCTACCTCAGTTTCGACCCACGAAGGAAGGAATTCCCTCGTCTCGCCAAGAGTACAGAAGGCAACAAGCCCTCAGAGCTGTCTGCATTCTGAAGCGCGACACGTGGACGACTTTCGTGGCTAAAAACGCCATCCCTGCATGCTGGTATGTGGCTGAAGGTGCACTGCAGTCTGCCGGTGTCTGACCTCCTATGTACAGCCAGTCCATGTCCCCGGATTCGACGGTCAGATACCGCAAGTCGACAGGGGCGCGCTCCCACAAAAAGTGGTGAAGCAACAGACTGCGGTCATCCACAGCGATTGATACCCAGCGCAAATCCACCGGAAGTAAGTTCCACCTGAGGAACACCAGAGAGAACAGAAATAGACACGCCTGGATCAACGCCCCCGTAGACGGCAACTTTGTACGGCTTGCCTTGCTGCTATATTGGCAGCCGCTTCTGCACAATACTCCGTCGAGTCAGAACGCCTCTGACAGGTTGCTAGAAAAAAGCGTCGGGACGCGCCAGCCCCTCGGCGAACGCGGTTTCCCAGGGGACAAAAAACTCCAACTGACGCTCGTACAATGGGGTTGGAAAGGCCTACAAGTGCAGTCTGTCTTCTCACTCCCTTCGCGGGTCCCGTCTCCTCAACATGGTAGCTAAGCATTCCTTGACAGCCACGAAAGAACGGCTTCTCAGGTAACCCCAAACAGTTCACCAGTGAGGAGCAAGCTAGTTTACTCACTGTTCCGCCCATTTCATCCAGGAGAGGTCATCAGTTGCCGATGCGAGCCAGCGCAGATCCGCCGGGACTGCAGACAGGAAACACGCGGACAACTACAGATCGCTCTGACGAATACCCTACCACCCTTCTTTTTCTGACTCATCTTTTCCAGAGCCAGTCCTACTCGTGTGTAAAGTTTTTTACGTGTCTTGTGTACGCCTCTGCGCCCCTGTATGTGATTCTGTATGTGCCTCCGTACGCCGCGCTGACTTCTTGATTCGCTTTTAGGTCCAAAGCGTTTGCTGGGAGCTCTTCTCTGTGCGTAACCACCATGCCGTTACCCCCGGTACCGCTTCAATAGCCTCGGACTTCGAGAACTCCTGGGCGTGTTCCCCCATCAGACAGCAAGAGCGTGTCTGAGGTGAGAGAATCATGGCTCCTTCCTGACCGCGGCCCTAACCGTGGCATACGCCAGAAGTCTCGACTCATGTGTATGCATGTATATTTCAGAAGCGCAAAAAACCTGCACAGCTAAACTTTGGTAAACTATGCTCCGGCCGAAGATTGATACTCGGTCTTGAAAAAATCAAATAGCGTGGGTAACGCGATACTCCGTCCCAAGCCTGGGACAGTTCTGCGTCAACACGTGTCTGTCATAATAGGCCGTACTCTCTCCAGCGGGTGTACCGAGAGGCCGCATGTCCAGCCGCTTCGCCTGAGGCACGCACACACACACCGCCAAAAAGCAAACATCCGGATGAGGAGTCTATTACAAACCTGGTGAGGTCGCACTAGTGCTTTATACGGCTTCAGTCAAACCGACGTACATAGCGCCACAGTCCCGCGGTGCCTTCACAACTTCAGTGACATCATCAACGCGAGTGCAGAAGAACGCATACTGTGAGCACATACTGTCTGATCTGCAACAGCAACTGACGAATATAGGTATTACCCACCCAAAAAAGAACCCCGCAACAGTGCTACTGCAAAGGCCCAAGTCACATAGGCCCGTTACCATCCTCCGCACAGTCGGCGGTCAGCGCTGTCGCCTTACCTGAGTCGCCGCACGGGCCGGAGATCCCAACACCCGCTTGAGCTTTTCCCCTGCTGCGAACAGGCGCCTGTCTCTCTGCAAAATAAAAGAAGGCAGGACCGTTCGTGAGAGCTCTTCTACGCCGATACCATGGACCAGCCACCACGACTTCCCGTCCCTGACACCGCTACAGTACGCCTGGCTCTCACAGAACGCAGGTCGCCGACTGCAGCATCTGTTACCCAAGAGAAACCAGCTCACCGCTCACATATTCTGAACGACTAAGTACCCTCACAAGCCCTCACAACGGTTGCCGCTGCCGGATAGCAAATCCCAAAACCTCTTTGGAGAGGCAGCACGTTGAACAAGGCTCCCTGTGAGCAGACCGTTCTTGCTGATGAGTGTCCCCGCAGCAGCAACGGAGTATTGTGCTTTCGGTAGCGGCGGAAAAGCACGCAGTCCCTATCATACAGATTGCTGCGGCAGCCCAGAAAAAGCTTGTGAGGCTGCTTTAGTGCAAAAAACGGTCTCTCCTCATATGCAGCGTTCACGCTGGCACCGGCAGCGCGCTCCTCTTCCAGACAGTGAGAATCGGTCAAACAGTGAGCATCGGTCAAACGGAGGAGAGATGACAGCGCGCCGGTTGTGCATCTGCAGTCTTCGGAAGCTTTCAAATGTCTCAGTGGTAGCGGACGGCATCACTACTGCAAGCTTACCACCTGGCAGCTCGCTAAGCAGGCGATGGCGTCGGGAACGAAGGTGATACATGGTTCTTCAGGTTGCTTGGTAAAAAGCTCCAGCAGAGTGGATGCTAGCTTGACCAGCTGAGCAACCGTGTAGCTAGATTCGCCAAACAAGGACTTGTTCGCGGCCGCCTGCGTCCACGCCAGAAAATCACCGAAAGGAACTATCAAAGTACGGGCCTGTTGCATCCGGAGAGTGCCCAAGCGAAAAGTGAACTGCACCTCAATTAGGAGTGCGAAGTCACGATTCAGGGTTTAAGGCTGCGAGACAGCTTCGGATAGAGAACACAAATCCGCGGAACCCCCTTTTCTTTTCGGTGCCCTGCGAGCTTATCCCGGGTCCGCGCCCGACACCCACGTGCTAGAACGGTTTATCATTTCCCGTAGGGGCTAATAGCGTATGCCCGTACCAGCCGAAACCAACAGCTCTTCAACAGAATCAAGGAGCAGCAAAGGGAATCTGTGGCACCGCGAAAACAATTCCACCGAAGACCAGACACTCAGCCAAGTTCTTGCTGCGCTCTACACACTGCCAGCCGCTTTGCACTTGAAAGAACTTGCGGGCGTCTCAGTTAGCGCTGTTGTTTGTTGTCCGCACGCGACTCTAGAAGACTGCGAGACCCGCGATGGAACTCCCTCAGGGCAGAGAAACTGCTCACCAGTAGTAGAACTGAACCCGAAAAAAGTGACAGTCGATTCACAGTCGCCCTCGTCCACTTACCTTCAAATTCTTGAGTTTAACCTCGCTAGCGTAGGCGTGTTGATAAAGTCGATCAAAGCTCCGCTCTATACTGGGGTCACAAAACACCCAAGAAGCGAAGACATTTACCTTGCGAAGGCAGGCGTGCTGCTAACGATAGGGAGCAGGCTGTTAGCTGACGGAAAACAGTCAACATTTTCTCTGAATTCGCTCACAAGGGAGACGCAGCCTACTCGGACACTCACAGGGGCAGTTGAGTGTCCGGGAAACACCTGTGGAGACTGTTTCGGCGGCAGTCAAGCGCCCTCCTTTGTTTGTAGGCCTTCTGTACTGGTACAGGCTGGCATCAGGCAACTTGGCTCGCTGTGTGTTGAGAGGCAAGCCGTTTGTTCCCCGGCGAGGACCCAGCTGTGTGTGCAAGCCATGAGGTGACGCGCCCTGCCCCCCCTCCCCACAATGCTCTAGTGGTCAGGGAGATGAAAAAAAAACCAAGAATACCGGACAATGACAATCATCACCCTCTGTACCACCTGCGCGGACTTCAGTAACGCATCCCATTCCCTAGTGCAGTGCATGCACGGGCGTGACAGACCCGGCCGAGCGCCTTCCGCCAACTCATAATGGAAATTCAGAAGCAAACACGGTCCTTACTCCCTGTTCTCGGCCTGCAGCCGCTCGTTCTCTCTCCGAAGGGTGGAAGGGTCAACTCTTGGTCTCTGAGAAGCGGACAGAAACAGCTGGCGACCAAACAGCTGGAATACAAAGTCGATCCGTCTACGAATGTCTTCGACATGCTGTTCCGCTTCTGTACCTACCCAGTCAGCAAAACCATATCTAGCGCACTGAGAGATCAAACCATGACTTTGTGTGCACACCTTCCCCTGTCGTGCAGCCGGGAACCTGCGCGAGTGGTGAAGACATCTGTCAGCTTACATTGGTGTGGCAGAAGATACACGCATCGTATCCGGGCATGTAACGTCTCAGGTCTCCTTTGGACGCAGAAGGGTTACTGAACGCATACGCAGATTGGACCAAGTGCTGGCGAGCGATCGGATGTTCCGAGATATACACCTCTATTTAGGTCACCAATGAGAGAGCGCTCAATATCAGTCCACTCATTCAGTTCACCATGCGGCCCATCTTTTCAAGTATACGTGATGATGTCTGAGAACAATACAACTGGACTGCCGATCCATAGACTTATGTTCTCATTGGTTCCAATCGGACTGAATTCATTCAAAATAAACGAAAAGAGAAAGTTAATGAGAAGTCAAAAGCACCGGATTGTTCGTCTCTATCTGGCAAGTGTCCCTTGTTTTATACGCAGTGCACAGAAGCCATGTTTTTCCGAGATCAGGGTAGACGAGGTGACTTGGAGCAGGTGCGAACTGCCGATCGGGAACCCGCACGTGATCACACCACTCCTACACTAAGCCAAGGAAAGAGCAGAGCTTCTGAACAACTGCCTTGTCACGCGTCCTCACAAGGTGCTCTTGAGTAACCTGCGCGCCTGCAACAGTTCTTACCGTGTATATGTCTGATAGCCTTTCTGTGTTGTCGCACTCCTGTAGAAGGAGGAACACAGCTCGTCGTCGTCGCGCGCCAGCTGGAAGAGCACAGAGGCTGAAAGTCAGTCGCGGTGAACCTGGAGCGATGCATCGATGAAATCGAAGACTACGCCCGACGGCCACCAGGGACGAAATACAACAGTACTATTTAAATACCGAAGACGCAGGAACCCGCAAATGAGTGCGCCCTTGAGATAGCTGCAGCCACGCCCATCTATGGCTTCCGTTTTGTCGCGCTCAGCTGCGCCCCTAAAGTGGTCAGGGGACACAGCTGCATTAGTGGAGCAAAACGGTTAGACAGTACCGCAACCTAACCGAAATAGATGCAGTATCCGTAAACAGAGATGGACGATGCACTCAAATGCCCACTCCACAAAGAACAGCGCCAGACACCCGTGAGCGTCAGCATCCTCACCATAGTTCTCTATCCAGGTCCACCGGCACCCAGGAAACCACCTTGTCGCTACGCGGACATAGAACTCAAGTCAGTGCGGCGTCAAGCTGATTTGCTTGGAGGTCATAGAGTCAGCGGATACTTGATTGCCAAAAGCCAGCCGCCGTGGTCCGCCGTCCGCAGGTTCGCAAGCAGCGGGAGAAGGAAAATGGTTCTGGAACTGAAGCTGTCAGACCGAACTGGAGAGGAAGTCAAACCAACAGACATATTCCGGCTTAGTGAAGCAAGAGCACAATTACAAGAAAAGCCGTGCGAGTTTCATGTCCTTTCTTTTGTCAACACGTGTCGATCCGGAGGACAATCGATCGCTCAGCGATCAACTAGCCACAACCCACAGTTACCTGCGGTTGGGCAGGGGCCGCGTTCGGACGTAAGGCCAGCCTCCACGCCTGTCCTTCATGCGGTCTAAAATTCTTTTGACTGGGAAGCACACTGGCCAAGGTTCGGAGGCTTGGTTATGAAGCATCGCGACACTGGAGGACAGCAGAAAACTGTTGCTTGCTCGATAGGTAACGGAAAAGCTACTGCCTGTACGCACCTCTCGGTGAGCGGAAATGTTGCTCTGTCGGTGGACACCTCATACCGGAGGTAACTCGATTTGCTTGATACGGAATCCGTATAACGGGACATTCTGAGAGCACACACATGTTACAAAGAGGCTAGCCTGTGTGACGCGCGGCATAAAGCAACCATGACATGACGGAGCTCACGTGTCATGGGGACAGTAAGCGTGGACCGCGGTCCAAGTTTGC
>NW_027158981.1:29913-30622 GCF_002600585.1 Cystoisospora suis
CAGCCTCTCCCGAGTAGGGTGTCCTCACGACGCTGCTGCACAACAATGGCAACGAAGATTCAAACAGAAGTTGTAACAAAGACCCAGTCGTTGCAAATTTTGAAACATACGCTGAACCTGGGGGTTTCCTCCATTTTGTACTTGCGCAACTGTTTCGAGGAAGATGCTTTTGAGTCTCTGCGGTTCCAGGGTCTGGATCTGCGGCAACTCAAACCGGTTAACGCAAAAGCCAAGCGAATTCTCGGCTGGCTCCAAAGCGCAGTTAACGACGCACTGCAAAAGGTACTCTCGCGGACGGCTCCCCTTCCACTGACTTTGCATGATGTTCCTGGTCAGGAGTACCTTGAGCACCTATCGCTGGGTATCCACGACCTTCACACGGACAAGCTCCTGGAGTGCTATCAGTTTCACTTCACCTATTCCGGCAATGACGCCAGTGTGTCCGTTTCCGTGCGCAAGGGCCACTCCCGACCAGCGGAGCCTGTTGGACGCAAGCGCGCTTGTGTTACCAAGGACGAGGCAAAGAGACAGACAGAGCTGGTACCTACGCACTCGACCCAGGAAAAACCCAACGGCTATAATCAAGTTCAGCTCCTTCGCTCCATGTGCTGTCTCACCCAGAACCTCGATCACCTTCCGGACGAGCACTACATTTCAATGAACGTAAGACAGAAAAGATGAAGCGCCTCTTCTGTTGTGGTGCTATATG
>NW_027158982.1:0-11248 GCF_002600585.1 Cystoisospora suis
TAGCCTCATCTAGGAGGCGTCAAGCCCCTTCTCTCGCTCCTGCCGAACTCCTTTCCTCTCCTTGGGCGGCGTAGGCGATGCGTTGGTGATCTGCTGGGGATGCTCTAGTCCCTGGCGAGGTGAGTTCGCTTTCTCCGGGGCTGTCCTTCTCCGAGTATACCCCTGTTGAGCCCGTCTCTTGTTAGCTAGGTCGCCGAGTGCGTGGTCTGGCCGTTCTTGGCCCCCGGGAACTCCTTCCGGTCTGCCTGTCGTGTTCTCGACTTCTGCGCTGGATGTGTATTGATCTGCTGATCTTCCGATTGCTTCTCCGGCCCTGTTACTTCCGTGCTAGGGGGCTCTTGGTCCCTAGAATTGATTGCTAGTATCGTTGGTCCGCGAGGTTTCCTTGTTCCTCTACAGCGTCGTTACGAATGTTAGATTTCGGTTGGATGTCGACGGTTACCTCAGCTTCGTACAGCTCACGATCGCCATTCTGGTAAACATAGGCCACTATTTCGTGGCGATCGAGGCAGGATTGCAAAATCCTGACACGTAGGAACGTTTCTCGCTGAGAATATTCTTTAGCTTGCTGTCGCCCTCGTATAGGCGGCTATTTGAGAACTCAGGGTTCTTTCTTTTTCAGAGCAGTGTGGGGAGCGCGGACGCCTTTCCTTAGGAGAGAGGCGTTCCTCTTTTTTCGTTGTACGGAGGAGATTCTGCGCCGGGTGTGCCTTTTTTTTTCTTTTTCCCGCTAAAGACGTACGTGCGACGGGAGTGACGTGCCGCGCCGACACGGCGGAGCTTATTTCTAGTGCCGTGGCGCAGCAGGAACAGAGTGATTAACTCTGTTGGGGGAGAGCAACAGGTGGCCAACCCGTGGAACTGTGGTACACGTGCTGCATGACAGAAAGCTGATGGTGCTCAAACTGAACGATCAGACTGTGTGTGTCAAAAACTTTAACCCAAACCGTGCGACCGTCGATAACTAGACTGGAACTTAACAGTGTGGGTGTTGTCGGGGTGGCTCGACACACGGTGGTTCACACGTCACCTTTCGCAGGTCCTTTAAACGTGTGACAGCCCGGGTCCAGCGTCTGCCCCGGCTTGTACCACTTTCAGGAACCTTCGGCATCCTGGGTACCCTTCCCTGTGCGGACTCCTGGTCGTTACTGGTAAGCTACATTACTATAGTAATTTGCGAAGCTAGTAACATCGGCTTGCTACACATTA
This sequence comes from Cystoisospora suis, assembly GCF_002600585.1. Taxonomy (NCBI): domain Eukaryota; phylum Apicomplexa; class Conoidasida; order Eucoccidiorida; family Sarcocystidae; genus Cystoisospora; species Cystoisospora suis. The sequence continues at coordinate 1,210 of NW_027158982.1, forward strand.
GCCGTCGTGCCCGATTGTAGTGGCCGACGTATCATCTCTGTGGCAGCCGTGATCTACCCTGGGGGAACAACAGTGTAATCCTATGGCTAATCGGGAGGCCGGTTCAGCGGCAGACCGTTGTTCGGCTAACTGCTGTGGAGGACTCGCGGTAATGAAGGCAAGTCCTCGAGCTTGCTCGAAGGAATGATCTATCCCTGTTGGTAAGCGGGTTTTGTTCATGGAAAAGGTAGCTGACCCGCTGTGGCGTTTGCCATGAAGCTCCAACGTCTGGAATATGAGAAAGAAAAATCGTTTAATGACTCCGCTACATATAGTCCCCNNCGTTTTGTAACTCCGCTACATATAGTCCCCGAATGGTATTTCTTAGCCTACTATGCGGTGTTAAAAGTCATTCCAAGTAAAACCTCAACTAGCGCGTTTTTCCCTTCACACCACGGGCCTGCCTTCGACCACCGCGGACTGCCGGTCTGCTGATGACGGTCCCGGCCCGCCACCTTACACAAGGAGGAAGCTTCGTGATACCCACAGGAGGGTCGATGGTTTTATGCGCGAACGATGTGGTGAAACAGTATTGGGGTGTGTGTGGCCGAGGCGCTGCGGTGGCCGGGCGCGTGGTACAGCTTTTGGCAGTGACGATGCGGTGGTGTTCCTCCCTTGCGGAAGGACCTTTTTGTCGTTGCTTAGTTACAGTTACGTTTTGCTTTTTGCCCTTTCCACTATCACTGTGGTAGAAGCCTGTTCCTCTCAAACTAAAGTTTTGCCGTGATTTCTCTCCAGTGACGTACATCCACCCCACGCGACCCTCTTCAAACACAAACGTGGCAGCGGTTCCCCACTCGCCCGTACCTTCAGACTTTTCCGCCAGCTGCGTGAGCGCCTCCCTCTGTCACTCATGTGCTACGACTTTTTCCCGCTTCATCTTCGTTGTGTTCCCATGTTGTTTTTCCTTTCGGCCTGTGGTCTGCACTTTTCCATACTTCGCCGTCCCACGCGTTCTCTCCGTTTGCCCGCGAGTTCCCCCGTTCCCAGCCTGATTCCCTCTTCGGTTTCGTAGTGGTAGATTCGCGATTGTTTTCTTCGGTCTTGTCGCTGTTCGCTTGGACATTCTTCTTGTTTTGTTTGCGGAGTGGCACTGCTCGGCGAGTCTTTAGTTGTTCTCCGGTGTGCTCCTTCTCCAGCCTCGCCTTCACTACTGCACCACCATCACACTGTGTTGGACCCGGGTTCGTTAGTTGCCTGGTTGGCATGCCTTTAGCATTACTGTCGTATTCTAGGAGGGTTTCCAGTTGGCAGCTCGATCTGCGTCTGGTGAATGGTTATCTCGTTGCCCAGTTTGCTACGACGTGGAGACGCCGCTCTTCGTTCCTTCTTCGGGCAGAACACCGCACTCGGACAACGTTCATCGAGTAAGGCTTCTTTCGCACCTATCAAAATGGCAGACGAGGCAGTTCAAGACGCGTACGACTCTTCAGATGTAGTAGTCAAGTCCGAGCAGGAAGGAGCCTTCGTGGATGTGGAAGATCCATCCACTGGCGTACCTGCACCAGCGCTATATGCGGAGTCTTCGGACCAACAGCACGATGGCCAAGAAGGAGGGCAACAGGATCGGGAAGACGGCCGTGAAGACGAAAGTCATGAATCTTCTCATGAGGCTCAGGATATGCATGACAGTCAACCTCTGGAAGCTCAAGGAGAAGCCCAGAGCGAAAGTCACGACGAATTAGCGCCCTCTCACATCAATGGAGAGACTGATGAGAAGGATCAGGAAGACACATCTGACGAAAGCAAAGTCGGCTCGGGAGACACCAATGGGACGGCTACATCAGAAGAGAAAACACTGTAAGGATAGGCGTGGGACACTGATCAATGCAACACTTGCCACGACTGCCGTGCGTGTTCATCGGAGGGGAGGGACGAGAGGTCGTTGACATGTGCACAAGCCGGATATCTGGGCAAGTTGTCCGTAGGGGAGCAGTGGAGCATGTGTCTCCGCTGGCTTACGCCTGGGAAGAATGATAAAAAAGACCTCTAGTCGGATCTCATATACCTGTGTGTTCTGGGTCGGGAGTGCGGGGGTGGTGTTTCAGCGGAGTTTCTGTTTGTAGCGTTAAGACGGACGTATTGCTCTTTTTCATTTCTATGTCGTGTGTCCTGAGAACAGCGTAGAGGAAGCGAAGCATTCGTTTCGAAATCACTGGGCTGTATATATCCATTTCTAGTCTTTTTGGACTACTGCCCACGGCGACCTGGCGGGTGATATGTTGTCCTTGTGTAACCTGCTTGTGACAGAGAATATGTGCAGCAGCCGTCTACCTACTTTCTACCCGATACGTGTGACTCGAGTATCCGCGCACAGAGTGAAATCTTTTCCTGTCTTTCTCAGGAAGTTTTTCGTCGGAGGTGTATACCCGCAAGCGACAGAGTTGCAAATCCGTTCGTACTTCGAGCGCTTTGGAAAGGTGAAAGAGGTTGAATTGAAGATGGACAAGGTTACAGGGAGAAATAGAGGATTTGCTTTCGTGACGATGTCTGACGCAGCCGGTAGAGATGCTGTTTTTAAAGGACAACATATGATTGGAGGCAAGAGAATCGAGGTTCGAGCTCTTCATGATGACGGTCACGCAGCGCTCAAAAGGAAAATCTTTGTCGGGGGAGTTAACCCAAGTCTTTCTGAAGGTAAGGCACCTGGACCACGTTCGTGCTATTCGCCTTGGTTCTCTTTCGTCCCGTCTTTTCGGTTCTTGCATGCTCAGTATTTATTGGGCGGGATACCCTTTCTACATGACGATCTAGATCGATGGAGACATTCTTCGTTGCCTCCGTTCACACTACTGTGTGGTCCTCGTATGTGTTGAGGCGTATCGAGTTGCTGAAAAGATCTATTGCTATTCATCTTCTCTTTTCATTTTTGGTCTTGCAGATGACGTAGGAAAGTACTTTGGCAAATTTGGAACTGTCGATAAGGTAAGGAGCAAGCGGTCTAGATATGTCGCAGTCACTTCCGTTCAAGTGCTTAGGAACAGACGTTTATGTATATAGATATGTAGGCCCGCATATGACCAGCTCAACTGGTGTGTGTACACAGAAAGATGGCCCAGAGCCTGAGCATGTATGCAGTTGTGTAGCGGTGGATAGGATGGAGTTTTTCTATGCTGGCCGTATTGGGTTTGTTATGCAGGGAGGAAGGGATATCAAGTCAATGTTAACGTGATTGCTGTTGTCCCTTGCTTACGTTCGATAGCTTGAAGTGAAGGACGACACGCGGAGAGTGTGACCGTGGTCTCTTTCTCTTCAGGTTAGTATCATCCGTGACTCCGCAACAGGGAAAAGCCGTGGGTTTGGCTTTGTCGTCTTCGCCTCTGAGTCTTCAGCGAAGGAGGTTCTCAAATCCCGCCGGCACAATCTGAATGAAAAGGACAACGTAAGTTTGCTGCCGGTACATTGTGATACACTCACTTCCGCTATACATCTGTAGCATGCGCCTACAGATATAGGTCTGATTGTGAGCACGTGCTATCTGGAAGACGTTTTCGTGCGCAGGTGTGTTTACGCTTGTACGAAGGGGTGGACAAGTCTGTGCATGTTTGTTTTTGTGATGTGCGCGACAGTATTTCTGGATGTGGGAGAATGCGTTACTTTTTTTACAAGCACAGATTCACCTATACACCCCTTCTGTCTTGAGGGTTGTTCATATGGTGGTTGCTGCTGTCGAAAAAGGTACATAACGTGGATTCACTCTCGCATCGTCTCCACGTGTCCTTCCAGTTTTTCTACTTCGTTCTCGTTGCTTTCCTGTTTCCTGGCCGTGCAGTGTGAAGTTCGAGCTGCCGAATCACGTGCGAGTCTTCCTCCGCGTCCTCGATACTATCCGGCACCCTCGCCTCGTCTTCCTATGGGGGGGCATCCGATGCCCGGAGGCCCAGGCTATCCTCATCATTCTCCGTCTCCCTACTATGCTGCCCCTCCACCACATCGCTCTCCACCAACTCCTGCCTATTACTACGGACCTCCTCCACCAGCTGTCAGTGCTCCTCCCCCCTATTATCCTCCAGCAGCAGCCGCTCCTGCTACGGCTCCGTCCCCATACCATCACCATCACTCGCCTCCGCCCTACGCAGCCCCAGCACCCACGCCTTCCCCAAGTGTAGCAGCAACAACGCATGCTGCCGCTCCGACAGCAGCAGTCGCAAATCCGTATTACACAACTACAGCGACATCACCATATGATACTTCGGGTGTATCTACAGCTGGTGGTGTGTCTTCGACTACGGGTGCCGCAGCAGGAACAAGCCGTGGAGGAGGGTACTGGGGAGATGACCAGTCAACCAGTCAGGCAGCAAGTGCATACTACACAACCACAGCTGGGAGAACAAACACGGCCTCTGCATCTCAGGCCGCGGCTACTACGGCTGCGACGTCTGCGTATTCAGGATACAGTCCTGTTAGACAAAGTAGGTGGACAAGTTGGGTAGCCGCTGATTTGGGTCATGTGTGTGGCTGAAGGGTTTGGTCTGCTTCAACAAGCGATGGATGTGTCGGTCAGAGTAGTAGTACTGTGCATATTCGGGAGTGCTGACCCTTCTGCAGGTTCGCCTAAGTGACGTGCAGAGATATGTCAAGCTGACCTGTTTATGCACGTAACCCTGCGAGCAGTCTTCTTAAACCCGTTCTGGCGCGTCTTGAGTGAGTGTTGGCCTCAAGAGGACAGGAGGTGACTGGTGGTCGGTTGCAAGCGGATTCTGCTGCGAAGTGCCTACACTTGCGTGAGGGTAATAGTTATTTTCTTGTTTTAGCGTCTGTTTGTCTTGGTTGTGTTTCTCAGCTCCATACTACGGTTCCGTGGGCCGTGCCAGTGTGCGTCGGGGGCCATATTAAGTGAACGATCGACCTGACTCGACTTCGTTTCCCTTAAACCGGTCTGTGATCCGGGGACATAAGGAAAGTAGGCGGAGTTGTTCTTTTGATTCCTCTGGATGATGGTTAGATGGAGAGATTGAGCTGCCTGACGGAGAGTGAGTGTGATTCCTCTTGAGGCATAGCAAATACTCGACTGGCCGTGGACAACCACCGTACTGAGTAGCTTGACAGTCACCCTCTGCCTCGTCCTGTGGTTTCCAGGAGATATGAAGTCTGGACAAACCGTGAGTTTGCTTTGTTCTGTTTCTGAGGAGATAGGCCTCAATAGGCATTAACTTAGAGAGCGATAAAGAATAATGAGAAAGACGACGTCCAGGCAATGAATGAGATGGTGCTGTCAAGAACTAGAAAGAAGCTGTGATGATTGATTGTTACGATGTATTCGTAATTGTCATCATAGGAGACAAGAGGAGGAGAGATGCAAGATACTGACCTGAGTCCAGCAGAAGAGCAAAGAAGGAATGAAGAGAATGATAGACATAATATATGTCTACATACGTACGCACCGTCTTCTTGATTTTCGTGAACATGACGGAGGAGTATCATACTAACAGCACTGAGCAACGCCTCCGGTATATGCTGACAGTATTTGGAGAGGTGGCTTGTCCTTTTTTCTCTTTCACTCCTTCCTGTTTTTTCAATCACACATCCGGAGAAAAGGAAGAGAGGTTTCCCTATACTGCCAAGATATGTATAGAGGGACCGTTGCTATGTATCGTTGCTTTTGTGTTCTTCGGAGTAGTCAAGCGACATAAGGAGGAGGATGTCTCCGTATCACTCTCGACCTCATGATGTCAAAGTAGCGCTGCATTCTAAGTACGTATTTGTCGGTCTGCGTCTTCTCGATGGTTCTGGTTCTCTACCGTATTCATATCTGGTACCCATAGGGTATTATTACAAATAGTTGTAATAATACTATCTTGAGGGAGCAGGGACGAAAGGAGTACTCTATGTATTTGCATGCTTGCGTACATTAGAGTTCCATCAGCTCTTGCTCTGTGGTTGTTCTCAAAGCAGGGATGTCCTAACACTCCCACTCGTAGATAGGTATGAAGAGGTGCTCTCTTGTCAGAACGGAAGTTTGCTTCATCTCAGTTGCTTGTGTGTATGGATTTATGTGTGGATAATCGCCACATACGTCAACGAGTTTCTGTGTATTTACCTATTTACTATGGTATATCTACATATATATATATAATATACCTTTCTGCATTCTCATCGTGTATTATCACGATGGCACTATTCGAGTCTCCTCGAGTTCTTTGCAGCATCTTCATGCTCTTGTTTTGATCATGTGGTGCGTGTAAGTACGTATATACAGATTCGTGTTTGGGGAGGAGTGTTGTAGGTCGTACTGCTACCCCGATATGTACATATAAATATATATATACATATGTATATATGGATATATATGGTATCTATATTCATATATACATATATATAAATTCTGTCACAAATGGAGTAGCTGAAAAATGCACAAAATATTACTACTATGGGAATATGAGGATGGCGAACAAGAGCTGACTGATACTTTACTTCCGGATGCACTGGCTCAGGAATAATCTCATCGCATGTTTAATCAACATCCCCCGTATAGGAAGGGAGGCATGTACCTTCTTTAGGTAAATAGCAACGCCAGTGAACCGTGGGTTCCTTCTCATACCTGCAGTAGGCTTGGTACCTACTTTTCTTCCCGCGGCACCCTACACACTCCATACAGGGAGAGAGCAGGAAAAGGATACGTATGCTTGCGCGTATGGCGTGGACCACTGCATCAGATGGTGCCTGACTCACTTATAACCCCATCGGTACAGGGGAAGTTGCTAAGTCATCACGAGTATAAACCGTACTGAATCCACGACTACCACTACTACAAAGCGTGACCAAAGGGGCAGCGGCCAGATTCAATCAAGATCCGTGGTAGCTACAAATGGTGAAGTCTCTACACACGAACCCGTACCTCCTGCCATGTGCTGCTGTACGTCTGGACGGCATTCGTAGACGATAGCAGAGAAGAGGGTGTAAAAAAAGCAGTCACGAGCACTGTCCGCAGGTACATTTTGAGTCGTCCTTTCCGTTCTCGTGTCCCCACTGGCTGTCTTGACTGCGCTGCGCTCTCCCATGTTTCCATCGGTCCTGTTTTCCTGGCAGCGAGAGGTGATTACCAGTCATCATCACACCGGAACGCACTAGATTTACACAGTGGAGTCAGTTCTGTTAGGCAGTTCCGGGTGTCAGGAGACAGCATCCGGTACTTTGACAGGTTGGCCGTCGCGTAATGAGCTGTGTGGAAAGCAGTCGTCAGTGGAGAGGTAGTCCGGGAATCGATGACAGCTCATCAGTATTTGAATTTCCCCCCAACAGTAACCTTAGGGGGCGGATTACCGCTTTCAAGTCTTCCCAACAGATAACTACGAGAAAGACGGCCGGCTGGGTTGTGTGGGGTTTTAGTCACCGTCGTCTGAATTTGTCATCCGTTCATCTTCGTTTAGGGGGTGACAGTAGTGACGGTGTAGCGTGCCTGCATCACCGATAAGAGATGCCTGCGAAGCGACGTTGAGTGCTCTTTTGTCAGTCCTAGAGGGGTAGAAGAGACAAGGTCTGTAGCGCAGTTGGTAGATACTGCGGAGAAACAGCAACCACGAGAGGGTGGTGCTGACAGGTGGAGCATACCGTCATGGTAGGAGCCGGTGACTGTTACGTTTTACTTTTGTCTGTGTGTGCCCATCTTACCCGGCTTCACCGTACCGGTGATGCGTTATCATCAAGGAGACGAAGAGCAGGAGGAGCCCGTCTCGTTTGAAGAAAGAGGTAGACATTTGAAGAACGATGAATGAAAAATAACGAGCGACTTCGCCGTTTTTTACCCGTTTGTCCCACGTATTTTCCTCAGTAACAGGAGGACGAGGAAGAATCTTGTTGACAAGGGTGAATTGACAAAGCACAGTCTTGTCTTTTCGCTGTTGACGGACCTGATGGCAGGAAATAGGGACGGGTGGAGAGGAAGAGCCGTTTTGGAAGATTGGCCTGCCCCAGAAGTCGCCGCAGTTGGCGGCGATGTGGAAAGGACTCACATAAAGTGGCCTCTTGTCAGTATTGCTACCCCTCACTGAAAAAACCATCGAAAATCGTTTCGCATAGTTTGAGGCAGACATACCCATGGTCGCAAGTCTCGTTTTTCATAACAGGACAGGGTCTTGGCTGAAGGCGAGTAAATCTAATCAGGAAAGACCGCGTACCGTTGTAGGTGTCAATGATTCGGTTGTGCCGGAAGATAAGATCTCCCGAGCCCTGGTGTGTTGGTCGAGAGGCCGGAGCAGGGTAGTGGGATTGAATGAAAGTTGCCGGGCCTTTGAGCGAGTGAGGGAACTAATTGCAGTGAAGCGCACAGGGAAACAATACAGGAAGTCGTAGCAGCCATCTTGTTGCACCATAAAGACGGTCGAGATACATCCGTCACGAGAAACGTGGTAGATGCTGTAGTGTACTGGCAATCAGGGTTACGATGGTGCTGCGTCTGGTGACACTTTCCGACGCGATGTGGATAAACAGAACGGGATCAGGGCCAATCGATTCTTTCAGTCGGGTGCGGCCTTAGGTGTCGTGCGCGTGTTCTGGGTTGAAGAAACCAGCGGAGTTACCAGAGGACCAAGCGAATTCTTGAGTGCGCCATGGACAGGTGCACTTGTGTTCACATCGAGTAGTTTGTGCAGTTTGCCGGTTTGACTCACTGCCCAGTGAGCCACTGTCGAGTGTTGACGTCCGAGCAGCCGTGCGCTCCATGTACAGGTTTGAAAATGTTTCGACCAGATGGTGAAGTAAGATTAAGCCGCGTTTTATGAAGTCGACGAAGGTGTGTAGTGGGTTGTGAACGCGCTTCGCCGAAGTCGACGGGGATGTGTTTACAGGTTGGGCGGAGGGTTGGTGTCCAGCGCTTAGCCCAGAGACGAAAATGGTAGCATTACGGAGGTTTGTTTCGGGGTTTTGCAGTTGCTTTGAACAAAAACACAGAAGTACAATTGTAGCAACTGAGCGCATCCAGCAGCCCGGTTCATGGCCGCGGCTTCGCGTCATGAAGCCGAAGTGCAAGAGGAACACGGACGGGAATCGTTGCATGCGCTTCCGTTCTGGGGCACTGGAACCGAGTCCTGAGGGGAGACACTTCTACGGTCCTCCGGTGCCGTGAGAACGTGAGTAACCGGTTTCAAGAAGGCAGCTGGTGCTAACTACCGGGTCTCGATAAGTCTCTTGTGCTTCGGCGAGGTACTTTTCTCGTGTGTACTTCGGTCCAGTAGTCGGTAACAGCACCTTGTCCGTGTTTTTTGCGTGGTGGCCGCATTGTTGCGCTGTGCGCGACTGAGCTAGGTCTCTCTCACGTTGCTTTGCGAGAGTTTTGCGTGTTGGAGTCTGCAATGGCTGGGGGGGGCGTGACCGTGGCAGGAAATTCATGGTGTCAGCGGCCGTATCTCGAAGTCCCGCAGTGTCCGGGCGCTCAGTGGAAAGATCATGTCAGCTGGCCGCTGTCAGTACCACGGAGAGGAACCCCCCACGACAGGGCACAGAAGACTGCGCATGGTACCTGGAGCCTTAGCAAGGCGACGTGCCCCGATAGCACAAACACTTCATTTTGGCTGTTTGTTCTCGAGACAGCAAAGCTCTAACACACTTCTCTCCTTGCAAGGACTGCTTGCTTACAAATATTCCGGGCAAATTGACGCGATTGAACCCGGGGCCGTAGGAAGCTGCATGGCGCAGTAGCAGAGTCTCAGAGGCTTTTTCTCGCACAACATTCTCTCCTAACCGGACGCGTTCTCCCTCCACGGTCTGCATCTGTCCGAAGAGTTGTTTCGCGCCTTGTGAATTCCCTCTCTTGTCAGAGGAAGTGGTTCGTTGAGTACTTCGACTCGAAAATCTCGTCTGTGTACTGGTTTGACGGTAACTTGCAAGAAACACTTGTTCCCTGCAGAGCTAGTAACGGTCAAGCAGTTCGCTGTAAGGTGTGAAGAGTGTCCCATCAACCAGAGGCCACAGCGGCTGTGGGTGGAAAACAGGTTGACCTAACGAGAAGGCAGGAAACTTCTATTTGAGCGGCTTCTCTGTGGTGGTGGAGTGGTGAGAAAAG
>NW_027158983.1:0-310 GCF_002600585.1 Cystoisospora suis
CGCTCAAGGGCACAAAAAACTAGGTTCTCGGCGTGGATGGGGGGGCCGCGTCGAGTGCAGGAGTAGACCTCCCCAACTCAAGGGCAACGTGAAGTACTCTAGAACGATCGAACAGCGGCCAGACGCGGCCGTTTCAAGTGCTAAGGCAGAGGCCAGAAGACCCAGTGAGTGCGGTAAGGTGCCTGATGTGCTAATCTACCCTAGTAAGACCGTAGAAGTGCCATTTGTTATGACCGTGCAGAGCTGCGGGACGCTACCCGAAGAGCTGCGTACCGAGTGCGAGGCCGCCAAACGCAACGGGGTCGGCCAG
>NW_027158984.1:0-899 GCF_002600585.1 Cystoisospora suis
AAAGAAAGTGCAGCCGCGCGGCTTTCAGACGCTTTTCGGAGTCGCTGGCGCAGTAGTTTTTCTGTTTGTCTCGCCAACTGCTGCAAGCCGCTAGCCGGCCTTGCACTGCGTTGGCAACCAGAGGGAAAAACACTATCCGATCCTGGAAAGTTCGACCAGCCGGGTACAGTATAGGTACAGTCAAGGGTAGCTAACTTCAACGCCGGTGACGGGGCGATTTCAGATAATAAACTAACGAAGTCCTCTCCTTGACTGTTATCCACCCGGACTGATGACGAACGTGAGATGTCTGCCATGCCGTCTTCGTCTGATCTGGTGGGTCGACTGTCCGGGAGCGCATGAGAGCGGGTTAATATATGGGCAATGCACAAAGCAGCATGAGCTTGAATGTCGTCCGAAGATACGGATGAAGGCTTCGCGGGGCAAAGAGGAACTTGCTGAAGTGTACTCGGCCTCGGTTTCGAGAACGATGATGATGAGGATGACTGGAGTGTCGAGTAGCCGGCTTCCCTACTATTAGACTCTCCGCAAGTGCCATGCAGCGAAAACCGTGAACCAGGAGTCATCCTTGTGCAAGGAAGACGACTCAGCCTTATGTTGTTCCTTGGACAGCTCGATCGGATGTGGGTAGCAAGACCAGGCACGACATTCTGAAGGTCCCACATAATTGTTTCGCTATCCATCACGAACAACGCGTCTGCAAGCGCCTGTACGCAGAAGCACAAAGATTAAAAACGGCACTGCCAATGCAACCTTCGCGAAACTACGAAGTTGCCCTGCCCTTGATAACCAGTTGGCAGCTGCAGTGTCGACCAGCCAGCAACTGCAAGAATAACGAAAAAACGATGCGCGCCCGCAGACGATCGCATCCACGGTGACATAGATACCACACGTTTCTG
>NW_027158984.1:922-27703 GCF_002600585.1 Cystoisospora suis
TCAGTCGCCGTACTGCAGAAACGCACACGAACACGCCACGCAGCTGCGCAGTCGGCAAGATATGTCTTCAACAGGGGAGGTAGGCAGGCGGATGCACTGTGGAACCGTAGTGATTGCTCTGATCTCTGCTGCTTACGAACGAGTGCAGTCCTCACGCCCCGTACCCATATCCCCGTCCCGCGTGCCTCCGTAACTGTCTGCTAGACAACAAAACAAAATTGAACGTGGTACCCCGTGTCGCAGCAGAAGATACGTAAGTGAATCGGTAGTAAACGTAACGTTGACCAGCAACTGTATCCAAGCAAACCTTTTTTAGGTAACAAGATGGGAAGTAGGCGTGCGACCGAGCTACCGACTGCACAGTTTTAAGCGGCAACTGTTCTGTCGTAATGTCCGCAAGAACGGCGACTTTGGCCACGGAGCCCCGGGTAGGTGTGCAGCCAGGCCTCCAGAAAAGAGATTAGCAGCCTGTGTGGGCCGCTCGCGCGCCACTGCTCTCTTGTACACCTTACACACAGTTCACTTCCTTTGGGCATTCGCATTGACTCATGTCTCTTGCGATGAAGGAAGCCGTCTTCATTTCTTACTTGAGATGACTTGCTTTGGTACTACTCACTTGGGTCCACGCGGCATGGAGGAGTAAGTTGTACTTGGCCACACAGTCCATCTGTACTCTGGGAGGCCAAAGGGCGACCACTCCGATGGGAGCTGTACAATAAAGATCTCGAAGCTCTTCTAGAAGCTTCCCGACTAAACCACTTCCTCCTCCTTCACTGGTATTAGAAAGCAGGAGAAAGCCTGAGCATTTCCAGTTACCGTCATGCCTTTCGAGCTGCCTCCGTATTTTCTCTAGCGTGCTCTTCAGCAGAGGAGGCTTTTCTCTCTCCAAGCCACAAACTTCGGACTCATATGCTGTTCGGGTTGCCTCGAAACCCTCTAGGGTAGCAAAAGAAACGACTGGAGTCCGTCCGACCGAAGGGGACGCTCGCTCTTTCTCTTTCCATGCGTTCCGACAGAGAGATTCCTGATCTCTCGCGGACGCCGATTGACTGTATTCTGAAATCTCGTACGTTAAACTCTTTTCTACGTTCGTCATGATCGTATGCTGTTGTGCCCTCTCACATAACTGGCCTGAATGAACCGAAGCTCGACCCGGAGCATCATGTGGTTCCCCAGTCTGTACTGGGGTCCCTCTTGGACGAAGATCGTTCCCCCTGTAGCATTTGTCACCAGCGGGAAGATGAGTTTGTCTACATTTTCTTCTATCCGTAAAGACCGGGTCTTTCTGTGGTTTCGAAGAATCCCCCTGACAAGCCAGATTATTTTCTACTTTGGTGTAAGAAGTGTGTGATTCCAAGAGAGTGGGCAGTTCGTGTGGTCCCGTGTCGTGACGAGCGAGACGTGCGTTCGTGACGCCCTCAGGTCTCTTATCAGTGCTCGCTTGAGCGACTGCCGCCTCCGTCCTCCTGGTGTTTTTTCCCTGGATGGAGAATGAAGATCTTCGACAACCGGGGTAGGGAAGACTGCGCTGCTTTCTGAACGACGAACCGAAGTAGGACGCAGCGAAGGTATCACTGCTCTTGTGGAACGAACGGGTCCACAGTAACCTCGAGATACGCTGCGGCATAACAGCGGATGAACCTGAGGTGTTGTTGGATTTTCTCAACAGGGCTGAATTTATTTGCTTTTCACGGGACGTCCCCGCGTTGAGAGGAGTTTCATGGTAACTATCGTAAGAGTCTATTGCTTCCCGCTTGAGGCTGCCGTCTACAACAGAGTTCTGTTCAGCACAAGGAAAAAGTTGATGATCAGAAGGGAGGGCAGGTGAGTGAGACGGACCAGCTACACAGAAATCAGGCGAAAAGAGACTGCCTGTCTCTGTTGTGAGAGTCTTGAGGCTCCGGGAGTCGTCGTTCACTAATAGACACCGTGCAAAGAAGTGCCTGCTCTCTCGGCATCCCCTAGGAAAATCTCTATCACTAAGAAAGGAGGACGACAGAGGAAAGGAACTGAGATCAGCTTCTTCCAGACGCGAATTTCCTGGCGTACACCAAGCAGAATCCTGTGAATGGCCCACTCCACCAGGCCCAAGAAGAGTAGACCAGTAGTGAAGCTGTTCCTGAGGGGACAGGTGATCCTCACTTGAGAGGGTCTCCGGAGACAGTCCGGCAAACAGCGAAGCACTGTAGAGGGAGAGAGATCTCGATGAGAGAAGAACGGGATACAAGTAACCAGCCATTTGACAACCATGTGAACCCACATGGACTGGGAGAGGAGTGGAAGCCATTTCGAGATTATCCGTCCTCTCCGTGCGAATTGAAGCTTGTGGAAGTAAAGACTCATGCCCTCTCTGATTTACATACTTCACAGTCAAAAGAAATCATCCGTTCTCCTGGCTTTCCCCCTGAAAACTGGCGAAAATAGCGAGTGTGGCGGCCCGAAAAAGGACGCTGTCAGCTTCTGAAAGCTCTAGCTGGCGAAGAGGCAAGTGGACGTACAAAGACCGAAATTCACACCATCAGCGCTGAAAAGAAGCTTCTTCACTCGCTTTTCACCGGAGATGGCGGACGACCACATGCGGACTGGCACACCACACACACAAGACGACAGGTGGACGGTAGAGGAATGCAGTTTAGAGAGAGCGATGCAAAAGAAATCTGCATCAGTCCTGGCGAGAGTCTGATACCAGATGGGAAGAGATCATTGAAAAGAAGACTGTTAGAAGGAGTCCATTGCCAAGCTGGTGCAGATCTCTCAGGGAACAGTTGCATGCAATCTGACTACAGTTCCTGAAGAGCGATGTCTCTCAAGTCCAAGCTTCGATGACCAGGATTGTCTGACCGTACAGACCGCTGCAGACTTTGCAAAGGAGAATAGTATGACAGGCTTTGAGTGTAATTGACGATGGAAACTGACATCGATGCTAAGCATGCTGGGTAACGCAAAAAGCCTTGGAGATAAAAAGGAAATGAATAGATCAAGGACACGCACTGCCTTCCGAGCGAAGCTGCTCGAGAAACCTGCTTTCTGATAGCTTCCCATGAGACACCCCCGCTTTTTCTGAGGCACCCCCGGAAGAGGTAGGTGTAGTACATTGCCAAGACCGGAAAAGAAGGAGATACACCTCACTGGTGTGAAACTGATAAACTGAAGTAACTGGTGTCGCGGGTTTCAGCCCGGGACGAGAATGGCTGGCCGACAGGGCTCCTGTCATCATCAAGGTGACAACAATACGAGAGCGCACAGACAGACTGAGAACCCTCCGTCAGGTTTCCTCTACCGTCTGAGAATGTTTTTCATGCCGCAGAGAAATCTTTCTCAGCGACAAAGTGCTGCCGTGAAGACCTGTCCGACTGTTGAATTGCCTCTCATTTAGAAACAACAAAACCGACAGTCTCTAGCCGAGCCGGTTGCATCTGTAGGCATACGTCCCTTCCGCCTAGATCATTCTTTCTCCGTGCTCGGCGTCACTGATCTCTGATCCTCCGGTAACTGAAGTGCAGAGCGGAAAGAAAGGTGCCTTTTCGCGCGAGGCTCATACCTGTCTGTAATGTAACTTCCCGGACGCTTTGTACGACATCCGACGGTCCACCTAATACAGTGAAGCTATTTGGGCTGCCTATAGGTATATCTTTTACATTCCTGGTAGCTTCATGTACATAATAGAAGAAAGGGCAAGGCTGCCTACGACTCTACCACATTCCTAGTAGCAAACAAGTCACGCCTTAGCATACACGGGCCACCACGGTAGTGGTGTAGTGAGCGGTCCAAAAGACGAACATCTTTTTTTTGAGACCAACTATATCGGAGAATACTCTCCTACACGTCCCGCGAAGTGTGCAATCAGCAACACAGAATGATAGATAAAAAGAAAGACGCAGCGGAGTCCAGGGACAAGTGAGAAGAGATCGGGAGCAAGACTACTCGAGGTGTACCTACGCTCCAAGCAAGAGGGACAACGAAAAGAACTGAATAAACGTACCTCCACACGACGTTGTCCTATGCAAAATAGTTCCCTATGCAGATATATAAGTGTCAAATACACGGAAATCTCTTGAAGCAAGAAGTTTCTTGATCTGCTTGCAAATCTATTCAATCTCAGTTTGGTGAGGGAAGAAGAGCGAAGGTAGTCCCCTCAGTGACTTAGTTTTAAGAAATCCGTTCTTCTTTTTTCAGCCAAAGAGATCGATCTTAAGCAAAGAAGTTCCTTCAGCAAATCTATTCGACTATAAGCCGAGAAGAGGGAATATACGAGAAGACCATTCATACGACCCCCACTCAAGCATCTATCTGTCTTCCTCTCTGTTATTCTCCCTCTCACCTTCCTCCTTTACAACAAGGGGACCGAACTCCCAGACGGTTGAGGCACAAAAAAAGTCAAACAATCGACGTCTATCTTGATGGAATATCTTCCGTCTTTCATCTTCTATCGATCGAGATCTTTCAAAAACGATCAGATAATGCAAGCTGACACATGAAACGGACTATCTTTCAGGTTCATCTTTTCTCAATCGAGATCTTACACATGCACTCGATGGATGAAAGAAAGCGAAAAGACAAGAAGAAATCTCCAGAGAGTTTCTCCACCGAGAGATTAACGTCACAGTGGTAACACCACCATGAAGAAATCCCCCTATAGAAGATTCCTGCAGCTTCCTGAATATAAGGCGGAGAAGGGGGAGTGAAGGATGTCGGAAGTTTAGACTCCTCGTGTATCTTGTTTTTCCAGAGAAACAGAAGACAACCTTTTTCTTTCTTTCTCCTACTTTCCATCTCGCATTCAAATAAGAGAGAAAGAAGAAAAGAAAGTTCACTAAGTTCTTTTTTCTCTTTTTCACGGCAGGTTAGGAAGGAGATTTCAGCAGGCAGTTGGCCTAGATAACTTTTCTCTTTCCGCTGATAGATTCCGCCCTGTCATTCAAGTTCTTTTGTTTGCCAGAGACCATCATTCAAGTACGTGTACGTCTCGATGCAAATTCCTTTGTTTTCTTTGCGGCTGGAAACAAATTCACGCACACAGACAAGAAAAGAAAGAAAGAAGAGAGGAAAAAAGTAAGAAGAGAGAGCAGGCAATGATCTCTTCTTCATGAAAAGCTAATGCCCTGGGACAAGAAGACATACCTCGGAAGTCTTCGATGGACAATACAATGTGGAATACGATCTCCTTCACATACGTACAGGCTACACCTCTCTCTCTCTATATAGATAGGTTTCCATATATATGTACGTAGATTCTCACTCTCTACATATGCATGTATACATCCTGACAGTCGTATAAACAAAGAGCGGTGGACTTCTAGAAGATTGAAATATTTGTCTTGATGTAGGCTGAAGCTGTTTCTCACAGGAGACAGATCCTCGTAAAAGAAGGACCTGTTCATAGAAGCACATACGTACAGTAAAAGATACGAAAACAAGCGGGTAGAGAGGCTAAGCCGAATAGATGATTAGAGGTATTTCACCTTCACCGCAGGTAGACAGACACCGCTGCTAAAAAGTTGACCAGGAGGTGTACATACACCCCCCACTTACATTTGTTCAGTTGACATTGTTGCCACGCCAATAGCGCATGCATTCAATTTTCCCTCTGCTGTCACTTGCTGCATGTACAAGAGGGACAGATGAAAAGAAAACTTGAGAGAGAGGCAAAGCGAATTAAAGTAAAAGAGAGAACTGAAGAAACGAAGAAGCTCATTGCTCATTACTGTCACTCTCATTTCTCTTGCGCATACAGACAAAGACATCGACATTCTTGACTTATTGGAAAGGCCTCTTCCTAAACAGACTTTTCTCACAGTCGCAAATTTCTGGAGAAGAACACTCTTATCTTCTTTCAAACTAGACGAACGTGGAAGACAGCGCAAGGCAGACAAGCAACGACAGGAAGGACAAGAAGGAAAGAGGATTATCGAAAAAGGATGGAAGAATTACAAGAAGGAGTGCGCGCGATGTGAAAGTACAAAAGAGTCTTAAGGCTTCTTTTTTGGAGAAACCTTATCTTCCTTGATGAGAAGATGCGGGTAGAGAATGGGACTAATGCGGAACAAGAACGAAAGCACGTCATTTTCACCAGAAAGTAAGGTGTATGCACACCTGATCCTAAGCTGACAATGAATGACCACGAGACGGAAACTCACGCCCTACGCATAAGGCACGTCACTACAAAGCTTTATATATATACATACATACGCCTAGTAACGTACACGTAGGATTATATGCATATACGCCCCAGCTTCAATCTCCGTATCTACCTATATCAGGCCCTCTCTCCCTTACGACATCATCATCTGGAATGCATGACGCATGTATAGCTACACTTCTGCATGCTCTATATATATACATATATGTACAAGCTGTATATACACATGTCAGTACTCCAGTGAGCGAGAAGTACGCGACTTCCATTTCTAGAGAGAAGAATTTTCAGACACACAACGTTCCTCTCAGTTGATCCCTTCGATGAAGAAGAAGAAGAGCAAACAACGTGAAAAGCAAAGACAGTCCTAGATGAGTTTCTCCGGAGAAAACGACATATAAAATATATATATACATATGTATGTGGAAGGCAACTTTGTGTGTTGACAGACTCACAACGACATTTCCAGGCTGGACATTTTCCATGCGTCCTCCTGGAGATGTGAGCCCGGGGCACATGATGTTTGAGCCACGTAAGACAAATCCGATTGCCCCTCGATCTACTTGCATCTTCGGCATCATAGACGGATCTAAAGAAAGCGCCGTTTCTCACATTCAGTTATGCAGATCAAAGACAGATACAAAAATAGACTAAAGAGAGATTGACTAAAGATAAACACACGGATAGGTACGCTCCCAGGAGGCGAGCAAACAGGTGTGAACGGTCGGACGAAGAGAAGGAGAGAGAGAGAGAGTGGAGAGCAAGACAGGCAGGCAGGCAGACAGGCAGGCGGCTGTTTGCTATACAGACATATAGGAGTCCGTTATAGGGAATCATAGCAATAAAGTGAAGAACTCAGTTTTCTCTATCCGCATGCATACACATGAAAACTCACGAGGTATGGAAGGCGCTTCTAGCTCTTCTCCCATGCATATATGAAGGTTCGTACATCGATACATATAGCTATGGCTCCATATGTATAGAAGTGCCTGCCACACCTGTACACCACATGTACGACGTCTCGTAAACAGAGAATGTGCACATGTATGAACTTCCTCTCTGTCAATAGAAGAGACAAAGAAAGCTATATACACATACACATACAGATATGGGTTAACGCGTGTTGAGGGCAGAGAGCTGGCTCTGAAGCGAATTGGTGCATATAGATGAAGAGAGATCTATCTATCGATCTATCTCCCTATCTATCGGTCTATCTATCCATCTATCTATCTACCTACCTATCTATCTACCGGTCTATCTATCCATCTGTCTATACGAAGAGACGATGAAAGAAAGAGAGATGTGAGAGAGGTCAGTCTTACAGGAGTGAAGTAGACGGAGAGTAGGTATCCATGGGCCATCTCGCACTTGAAAGAAGAGAGGCTGCGCACCATTCGCTATCATTGTTATGTGTCTCTGACTGGAAGAGATGAAAGATGAGAGAAAAAAATAGAAAATAGGAGATAGGCAAAGTGCAGCCCTTAAGAAAAGAGTTGTTTACATCATCTTCACAGACGATGCGAAACAGATGTTGAAACAGAAAAGGGCCGAAGAGAAAAGAAAGTTCAGAAGAAAGAGAAATGACTTCTCTTCTCCTTCTTTCTCTCTCTTTCTACTGTCTCAATCCTTAGGTCATTTTTACATCCAGATCGATATCTGTCTGTATCTCTCAAGTTCTCTACAGATAGAGAGGTCTTGGGATCTACAAAAGCACGAAGCCTGTCTTCCTTGGTAAGAAAAGAAGAGAGAAATAGAGAGCAAGAGAGAGAGATTAAAAATGGACAGTATCAGCTATCTCCCAGCGAAGAAAAACGACAATGAGAGAGATTCGATGAAAGAGAAAGAAGAAAATACACCAAGTCCTGCATGCACATAAACTTCAGAAATCTTCAAGAAAGGCACACAGAAGGATGGCGAGACAAAAGAGCAGATTCACCAAACGGATATTTCTCATTGGGATAGAAAAAGAAAGAAAGATCGGAGATAGGGAGAGAAGCTTACTCCAAGAAACATCAGGGAGGAGATAAAGACGGCGGAAAAGAGAGGAACGAAGAAAAAAGACCGACAAGAGGAAGAGAGAGACCTACCTACCCATCGTGACTTGCGTTACACAGGAAAAGGAAAGAATCCTAGTCAACACGTAAAGAAAGAGTCCTAATCGACACGTACACGTATTGCTCTACACCTGTATATATGTATAGATACAGACTTATAGGATGACTTGACTCTTACAGATAACTTGAACTATATTCCATATGTACACATACACACACACTGAAGAGAGATCTATAGAGATACGTCTACACTGCATTCACATGATGTCTATACATATGATAGCATAAAAGACGAAGAAATCTGGACTGTATGGGCCGAGGTCTTTTCTTTCTTTCCTTCTTTCTTCGACTGTCTGTTTCAGTTTGTTTCCCGTGCCGTACCATTTGACAAGAGTGAGGGGAGTTTTCTTTGGAAGGATATCGTCGATCACGTTCTCTAGGCGAGGATACTGCTGCAGTATCTACACCCCACACGGAGATAAAGAAAATCGCAAACGAGAGAGGGATGTATGGATACCTATGAAGACCTAATTGTTCGGATTTGTACTATGTATGAATACGTATGCATGCACGGATACGTATGAATACAGGCGCATGTATATGTATGCAGGAATAAGTATCTGCGTATGTATGTATGTATATATACATACGTATAGATGGATGGTCTCAAAAAGAGAGGGGCTATGTCTTTATGGTCCTTCACATGTAGAGCGAAAAAGAAGAGGACAAAACCGGCTATTACAGCTGTGTGAGATATGTGTAGGTAAGAAGAGTTTCCATTGGCATCCACTTTGATATCATCCATCCATACGTCTACATCTATCTAGATACGTGTAGCTGTAGGTACACTGCGACTGTAAACCGAGAGTAAGAAGAGATGGCAATTTTGCTGTCTCTCCATACCTGTGTCCGTATGGCACGCTGAAGTGAAGACTTCGCAATATTCTGTCCGGAGATTTCTTCTAAAGAAAACTTTTTCATCATCTTGGCAAAGAAAAGTACGGAGAAGGGGCAGCTGATGGAGGAGGAGACAGCCGAACGCGGAAGAGAAGCCGATACAAAAAGGAGGGGGAAGAAATAGACGGACAAAGGAGAGAGAAGAAACGACCAAAGAAGAAAAAGTGTATTTCAGCCCAACAGATTGATAGAGAGACAGACTCAAGATAGGCAGACAGATCCACGCAGTCGGTTGAGAGAACGAAGAAGGAACGCGGGGGAGAGGACACCCTGTTTACGACAGAAAGAATGAAGAGAGAGACTTGACGATGAAAAAGAATCTACAGGGAAAGCTCGAAAGACGAAGAGGAGGGAGACAAGAGAAACTTGGGCAGCCAAAGAAGAAGGAAGAAAAGCGCTTCCCAACTTGACCTCCCTCTCCCGGCGTTGGGAGTGGATGAAGGTTTGTAGAGTCTGCTATATCTCCATGTGATTCGCCACCTTTCCTTCTTTTACCATGCCAGATGATGTTCTTCAGGGACGACGATGGAAGAAGCAGAAAGACTTCGGGTCTTAAGACCAACAAGCAGAGATGAAGAGGAGAGAGAAAAGCAAAGGAGGATGTCCCATGATCAGCATCTTTCTTTCTGCCCATTGCATGCGACAGCAGCTTTTCTATTCTCTTCTTTCCTCTTTCAGCTCTCGCTACTGATGCAAGCGAAGAGCACGAGAAAGAGAAGCAAATCTTCTTTCCCATTCTCTCCAACGAGATCTCCTCGGCAAGTGCTCTCGGCTCCTCCTCACCTTCGTAGAAGCACACCTCCACTACCTCGACTCCATGCATACATTCATTATTCGTAGTGTATATCGATGTCGTAGTCGATGTGTCCTAGCAGGTACTACTACAGTCGAAACACCCTACCGCAGTAACCTTACTAGTGGTGGTAGCAGTTGAGTTTCCGGCCGAACGAGGCCTAGTCCACCAGGACCCCCCCTCACGTTCACTCTTAGCGGTACAAGAGCAACTGTAATTCTTGCGAGGTACTACGTTGGAGTAGAAACAGTCGTAGTACCGGTATAGTAATGGGTGCATAGGAATCACAGCAGCATTGAAGATTCGAGTCTAGTAAGAACTGTGGAAAAAACTGAGACATTCTAGCAATAGGAGTAGCAATAGCAGTGATAGGACCTAGGGAAGACCTATAAGGTAAGTATTTTCCTGGCTCTTGAAGAGGAATGAATAGAAGAGGGAGCGAAGAAAACTGGGCGTGTAGCGGTTCATCTTGGATTGTCATGACAGGGACTTCCAGTTCCTAAATTAGATCCTCGTAGGGAGGTCGGGTAAAGTGATCTATCAATGTATGAAGATCTAAACAGTTTGTGTTGAAGATAACAAGGAGGCGGCTGTTATTCTACCTCTACAATTGCTCGACTCACTGTATTATTACCGAGAGAATTGGCGTTAAGTACTCATACTACATAGGTACATATCAGTCTATGGAGAGATTGAAAGACATATATTCAAAGGGAGTGAGACGTGTATCTCCTCCCGTAACATCATCTTACCTACTTCCCAAACATCATCCACCTCAGAGGGACGGAGAAGTATGTGGTTTGTGAAACCCATCTGTCTCAGACGGTAAACTCATGACGAAGAAGAGCAACTCTTTCGTTGGGTGTCCCAGGAAGGCAAGCTCGTCGCCGAATTTGCTATTGACCGAAAACACGGGAACATCGAGAAAAGTAACCTGTTGTTCCAAGTTTCCTCGGCTCTCCGGATAATTTATTCGAGAACTCAAAAAAAACTCCGGTATCAGCTGTACATACACCTTAAAAAACTCCTACATAAGGTGCGTCTACACCGCAAAAAACCCCTATGTCAGGTGTATATACACCGCAGAAAAGTCCTACGTGAGGTGTGCACACACCCCGGAAAACTCTCACGTAAGGTGTAAATACACCTCAGAGAACTCCTAAGTGTGGCGTACATACACCGCAGAGAACTCCCACATGAGGTGTACATACACCCCAGAGAACTCCTATGTGAGTGTCCGTGCACCCGCGTGTACACACTCCGGAAGGATGTCGTAGCATGAGAGGCTGATTACCTCTCATGTGAAAAAATGGCTTGCTTCTCTTTTGTTTCAAAATTCGTTTCGACTGCAACCGACTGCTTACTTTTTCTTCAAGACGTTTTTGACTAAAAAGAAACAACTAACAAGACGGAGTTTGAGAAACGAAAGACTGGAAAAAAGGTGACGGATAGAATTCTTTGGTTCCGTTGGTTCTTCGGGAAAAACCTGTGAATCGAAAGATAAAAAACTCATATCCACCTACAGGTGTCTGTACATACACCTGGTGAAGAACTACATACAAGATTCATATTCTCATACAGCCAAAAAGAAGTAGATCCCCGCTTCTCCTTCTTCCTTTTTCTATTCGACTACCTGCAAAAGAAAGCTGCACGCGTACAGCAGAGGGTGTATATACACCTGACCACCACAACCAGCCCGCAACAGCACAAACACTTCTTTCTCTCCTGTCTCTCCTCTCCTCTGTCCTCGTAGATTGAGAAAACAGCGCTTTGAAGTTCATAGACAAAAAAATCAAAGGAATCAAAGAAAGAACGAAAAAAGAGAGTAAAAGTTCCACGACAGTCACAACTCCGTCTCGTCTGTCATCTGGCGAAGAGAAGTTTTGCTTGGGCGAATATCAGAGATCACAGATCGAGAGACTAGACTGAAGTTCGAATGACAAATGAAGACTTCTCTAGGCTTTCTTCTCCTCTTCCTCGATAAAGTTCTTTCGGCTTCTCAGCCAAGAAGACGCGACGTGTAATAGGACTTTTGAACCTTGCCGAAAAGTTCTCTTGTTCTCTGTCTACGTCAAAAGAGAAAGAAGACGGGTAAGCAGGATATACAAGAGACTCCGATGAGACCTCATCTCCCGAAGAGAGAGTAGCGGTAGGAGGGGTAGAAGGCAACATGAGAGTAGGGCTGGATTCATCTCTCCTTCTTTTCTTCATTGCTGGAACGATGTCTGCATTTACTTCTTGTCTATTCCTCTTTCTCTCACCATGGATTGCAGAAGAAGACGAAGAATCAGGAAGACTGTAATCATTCCTGGGAGGACCACGACTCCGAGAGAAAGACCGAGAAGAAGTTGTCCTATGGATTGGGGGAGATCTTTGCCTTCCTTCTTCATCATTATCTGCGCTATCAAGAGAAGGACTGGGGCTACGTGAATGTCTTCTATTCCTGCTATTGTCCCTCATATATCCATCATAACGACTGTCTACGAAAGAAGAAGAACAAGGTTGTCTTCGCCTTTCTCCTGGAGAAATAGAAGAAGAACACGAAGATGATACGGAAGAAGAGCGGAGAGATCTCCTTCCTCTTGTTCTCTCTCTCATCCCCCTGCTAGACATCCTTGGCGATTTCATAAGACACCTCCTCCCTTCTCCCAGATTCGAATGATATGAACTTCTTTCCCCTTCAAATGGAGATGGACTATCTTCCCTATCTCTTCTTCGCCTTCTACTTCCTCTCTCAATTGAAGAAGTTACAATTGTCTTTCTCGGAGATAGACTTTCGACGGAGAGCCGCTCTAATTCCTCATCTATCTCAGGGCTCACATCGGATCTGTTATGAAGATCGTCACGCCTCATGGAATGAAATGAAGGAGACATTCTTCTTCTCGTTCTTCTTCCTCCTCTACTTTTTGACGAATTCTTCTCTCTTCGTGAAGATAAGAAAGAAGAGGAAGAAGAAACAGATGAAGAACGACAGAGCTGAA
This sequence comes from Cystoisospora suis, assembly GCF_002600585.1. Classification (NCBI taxonomy): domain Eukaryota; phylum Apicomplexa; class Conoidasida; order Eucoccidiorida; family Sarcocystidae; genus Cystoisospora; species Cystoisospora suis. The sequence goes on from NW_027158984.1 coordinate 13,844, forward strand.
GATCATCTCGATTCCCTCGCCTCGTTCTATCTCCTCCTGCCTTCTCCTCCCCTCGTCGATACTTCGATGCAACCGGACGAGATCTACGAGTAGAAAATCTTCTACTTCGTCTCTCTACAGAATTGGAATGAGAAGAAGATGAGGGGGAAACTGAAGAGGATCTTCTTCTTCTTCCACTTGTTCTCTTCGTTTTTTCCTCTTCTGTCGAAGAAGATGAGGATACACTATAAAATCCCCTCCCTCTTCTTCTCCTCCTCCTCAAACTGCGACTTCTTTGAGAGGGTAAATCATCCAGAGAAGACGAAGAAGAATAAGAAGGCGATCTTCCTCTCCTTCTTTTCGCTTGTTGACACGAAGAATCGCACGACTGCATCACACAGGATGAGAAAGAAGGCTTCTTCTCTCCTCGCGTACTCCTACTACGACTCCTCCTACAACTACTACTACGACTACTTCTCCAGGACGACACACTTCTTCTTCTTCTTTCCCCTTCCTTCCCTGTTCCTCTCCCTTCTTCATTCTTTCCTAGCAGTTGGAATCCGCACTGACTTCCCTGTGAAACAGAGACCTCCCTCACAAGAATAACAGCATCTTCTTCTTCTTTCTCGTCATTAGCACTGGGTGTCTCACGTGAGGTAGATTCCCCGTTCTCTAGAAGAGTCTTCTTTCCACTCTTCTCTTCTCTCGTTGCTTCATCACACGCTTGTTGATCTCCCGCTCCTCCTTCGCACGCCTGTCGAGACCGAGGCAGAGACGGCCCCCGTGTATTCTCATGATGCACGGGAGCCTCATCGCTATCCTTCTCATTAGATCTTAAGCCAGTCGCCGAGTGAGACTGCTGTTGAAGTGAGGATAATGAAGAAGAGATAGACGAACATGAAGAAGAAGAAGAGACAGAGAGAGAAGAACCGATTCCATCTTCGGGAGATAGTGAAGACAAGGGCGATCCGGAGGAAGCTTCAGAATGCGTCGTGTTCACTGTGGGTTCTTCTGTTTGGAGAGAAGAGCATTCCGAAGGACTGGGGATGTGAGACGATGAGGGAGATGAAGAAGAACAAGGAGGAGGAAGAGAACGACGAGAAGAAACCGAACGTAGGAAAGTTGGTCGCTTCACAGATCTTCTAAAATGAACAGTCGTCATATTGTTATGATCATCGTGAGACATTCTCTTCAACTCCTCTTTGTCTTCCACGGTCATTCCTCTCTCAGGTGAACCCAACCTATCGGTTCGTATCCCTTCTTCGTCTTCTTTTTCTTTTTCATCTCTGCCGCTCTTCTCCTCTCCTCCATATGCATCTTCGCCAGGGGAAAGTCTTCTTGTCATGGTCTCTTTCAAATCACATCGCGTTGTTTTCCTCATATCTCCATCCGCCCTATCATCCCCCCTAGACGAAATCTTCTTCTCCTCTATACTCATGCTACTACTATTACTACTACTGCTGCTATGACCCATACGATTCGCATGTCGTCGATCATCTTCTTCTCTTCTTCTCCTCTGTTTTTCTTCTTTACCTCGAGTTACTTGTCCTTTTTCCTCCTGCGTCCTCTCTCTCTTATTCTCCTCACCATCTCCTGAATGAAAAGCATCAGAGAGACGAGAAGAACAACAACAAGAAGAACTCTCTTCTCCATCATCTTCTAAAGAGGGGCCTGTCTTCCCGACGATCTCACCTTCTTTCCTTCTTCTTTGCTCACTGTCCCACCTCTTCTTCTCCCTTTCTTCTTCTTCTTTCTCTTCGTCACTTAGACTCTTTTCGCGTGGGGATGAAGACAAGGTACTTGCCGTCTCGTTGAATGCACTCTTCATTCTCACTTCCTTCGGTAGAAATCCTTCTTCACGAGGAGGCACAGAGATATTCTTCTTTTCTTCCAAAGTCACGTCCACACAGAAATCTCGTGTATCTTCTTCTTCCTCTTCTCTCATCATCAACACAACTCCCCCATTCGGAGAATCGACTCTCCCCCCCCCTTTCACATCTGCAGCATCGAGACCTGGTAAGAGAAAAGATTCTTCTTTCATGCTTTTTCTGTTCTCTTCGAGGGAGATCTTCATGCCCCCTACATCCGCTTGTCTCTCTTCTTTCTCATTAGCTAAAGTTTGAACTTCCCCCACAGCATGCCCGATTCCACCCTTCTTCTCATTGTCTGAAATCTTCTTCTCCAACGACGAAAGAGAGGAAGTCCTACCTTCAATGAGGACACCGTTCTTTCTCGCTGCTGGAGAGAAAACGCTAACAGGAGAGAAACCTTGTAATTTCTTGGTCTCTTCCTCCTCTATGTCTTCCTTATTCTTCTCGCCCCCGCTGACACCTAGCACCTGCTTCTCACCGGCTCTTAGGTGGGAAACTGCGGAGGGAAAGAGAGAGGCATCAGCATCTTTCTTTATAGAATCCGGGGAGCGAGAAGAAGATGAACTGGGGAGGTCTCCAGTTTCTCTTCGTGGCCCTTGTTCTTCTCCTTCATCATCTTCTTTAACACGCTTCTTCATCTCGTCTCTTGAGGAAAAAATCTCATCCGCAACGATGGTCTCTCCTATACACACGACATCATCACCCTTTTCGACTCTATTGTCCTCCTCTTCTTTGTCATTCCTTTTTCTCGCTCCTTCTTCTCCTCGTAAAGGAAAAGAGGCCGTAGGCTCTCGGATTTCCACTAAAGACTCGGATGAGCTTTTCGCATTCTCTTTCTTATCATCTTTCCTCACAGTCACACGATTCCTTTCTTCAAGTGAACCCTCACTTTCTTCTTTTCTTCTTCTTCTTCCTTTTTCTCCGCACCCCTCTCCTCCCTGTTCTCCCCCTTCCTCTTCTTCATCTTGTTCTTTTCTATCTTTCTTTCCTAGCCTAATGAGATCAGGCAGTTGTGGACCTACCACCACCATCACGACTCCTTCTCTATCAGCATCTCCTCCTTCTCCCTCTCCTCTTCTTCGTTTCTTTTCATGATTCTCGACGGCTTCCTCATTCTTCTTTTCTTCCTTGTCCTCATCAACAGACTGGCGAAGTGGTAAAGAAGGACCTAGAATTCTCTTTCTCTTCTCAACAGCTCGGAACATGGCTTGAGCTGTCTCTTCCGCATGCAGTTTCTTCCGTCGTAAGGCCAAGAGCATCTCGTAATGTTTTTTCTGTTTCTCTTCATCTTTCTTCTTCTTCTCACTGTACGCAAGAGAATACTCAATGGCGTGAGGAGGGTAGGTCTTCGGATCTTGGAGAAGAGAAGAATGTAGCTCTTTCAATTGCGACATAAAGGCTTCATTGGGCTTAGCAACAGGGCGATTAACACGAACTAACTTGAGAGCTTCGGAGACAGACATTTTGAAGTACTTGATAAGATAGGACATGACCATACTCACCGAACGGGAGACGCCTTGATGGCAATGGACTAACACACTTCCGTTCTCTCGTATACGTGCGCGCTCCATGATGCTCCAGAAGGGTTCGAAATGTTTAGAGAGACTCTCTGTTGAATTGTCCACCATATCTAATCGATAATACTCAAGGGGTCGAACGAAAGAAGAAGAAGACGAGGAAGAAGAGCCTGGAAGGAGATATGCTGGTCTCTGATCAGAAAAAGAAGACGAGGAGGTAGTAGGAGATGTCGTCGTCATGATACTCGTCTTTTCTTCTTCTTCACTTGGGTCTCTTGTTCTCTCCTCCTTCTTGTTGTTCTCCCCCTCTCCTCCATCTCCTGAAAGAGAGCCGTTGAGACATGGTTGAGGGCCTTGCATGCAGCCATTGGATAGACCAGGGAGAGAGGAAGAAAAAGAGGGAGGGAGAGAGGGACCCACAAAGGAACGGTGGGGAGGGGCTTTCTTACGTGAGGGATAAGAAGAAAGAGAAGATTTACAAGACGAGGAAGAAGAAGAAGAGCGATGAAGATGATAGTGAGGAAGACCGCCACTTGCTACCTCAGGTGTACAGTTGATGACATAAGCGATATCTCGCTGTCGAAGAAGAGAAAGGTTCTTCGCAAGATCTTTATCTCCAATGAAGATCCATGAAAACACATCAAAATCTACAGGAGGATATACTAACGAAGTAGATGAGGATGATGAAGATGACGTGCGAGCCATCGGCCGATTTGAAATAGACGGAGACAGAAAATGAAAGAAAAAGAGACACGAAAGAGAGGCGAGATGGAGACGAAAGAGGATGCTTACGAGAGGAGATTCAACAGGGCAAATGATAGATAGGTGGACAGACAAAAGAAGTATCTAAGAAAGGGGATTGGATGTAATCTAAAAGGATGCAAACATATCTACATGGATATACATAAGAAGTATGTATACGTGAGATCTGCTGCAAACCACAGAGAGATGTTGAAGGGAGAAAGGGGGAGAGAGAAGGGGACGAAGAAAAAGGGTCAAAAAGGTAGGACTAATGAAGAAAAGAAGAAAAGTGAGGAAAAACGGAGGGGAAGAGTCGAGCTAAGGAAGAGAAGCCTTGTTGACCGATGGATGAAAAAGAGAAGCAGATGTCCAGAAAGGAAAAGAAGAGAAAAGCAAAAGAGACACCACAAGAAAGAGGTCACTAGGGAATAAAAAGAAGATAAGGAAACCCTATAGCAGAGACGACCACCTTCTTCACAAACCTCTTCTTCTCTCGTGTCTGTCTTCTAATGTTACCGGTCTGCGTGGGACTCCCCGCGGCCCTGCAGAGCCTCTGGCCCACCTCCTCCTTCAACAGGCTGTCTCGAAGGCAAGAAGAAAAAGCCAGAGAAAAGGAAGACACCGTTTGGTGGAAGGACGATGAACAGACTGAAAGACAGATGGAGAGATAGACAGATTGATAGATGAATCGGAACGTGAACAAGCTGGATGCAAGAGGTAACGTGCCTGGAGGGAAACGGGACGGAGTGAGAAAAGAATTCTCCGGAAACGTCACTTCCAACTCATGAAGAAAGGGCGTCTTTGTGGAGAAGACTTAAAGAAGAAACAGGGAAACTTGACGGGAAAGCAATGAAGAAACTTCTCTTTCAGAGGAAGACATGCGAAATTCACGAAGGGAGAAAACAGACGAGCGAACCCGACAGAGGGACTTCCACAGCAAAGAAAAAAAAGCCTTTCCCGGAGACAGAACGACGGAAGTAAGAAAACACTCATGTATGACTCGAAAGAAGGACTAAGATTGTCTCTACGGGAAGACCACTGTAGAGGCTAGAGGTGGTCAACAAAGCGGAGCAAGATGAAACGGAGATGCAAAGGAGGCTCGTCTTCCTGGAAAATTTCCACAAAACACCGGAATAGCTCGCCAAAATTCTTTTAAAAGTTTTAGCTTATCCATTCAAGAAAGAAAAGAAGAATCCCAAGATGAAAACAACAAGAAAACTTTTTCTCAATCGTGAAACAACCATGATTGATGATCTTCCGCTCGACTCGCTTCTCTCCCCTCTCTTTTCGCCTTTCCAAAGCATTCACCACTCAATAGATGATGTAAGAATTCACTGAAGAGTAGAAAGCCGGAGAGAAGTTCTTGCTAATCACCAACAATTCTTCAGCGAAAAAGAAAGGTAATCTTTGTTTGAAACGCGGTCGCTTTCACCGCCTGTTTGGGAAGCCGGGGGAATGAAAACGGGAGAGAGAGAAAGATGAGGGAAAGTCTCCGAGTATAAGGCGAATATCCAGATCCTCTCTCTTCCGTTCTTCTCGTAGCCGTTCTTTGCATGCTTCCTCAATCATCTCGTTCTGACAGCAAGAGAGAAGAGAGAGACCTATCTCAAACACACGAACATCCTGGGCTCGTCTTCTTTCAAGTTCTCCAAGAAGTTGGACTTTCTCGCACATCCATTACTCCTGGTCTGCGGTGTCTTTCTTACCGCAGGCACAGCTTTTCGTCGCCGACACATCACGCGTGTTCTTCCGTTTCCGGCGTTCTTTACATTCTCTCTGTCGAGCCGAAGGCCTGAAGAGCATCGAGTCTTTCTTTCTTTTGTTTTCCGCTTTTAGGGAAGGTTGTTCCACATCGGAGCATTGTTTCCGTCTCTTCTTTCTCCTCGTTCTTTTTGATACGGGAAGATGGCGTTTTCTTCGGTCTCCCGTGGGTTTTCTTCTTTCCTAGTGAAGAAGAGTGAAAAGATGCTTTCTTCTCCTCTTTCCTTCTCACCTGCTTGCCTCGGTTCTTCCTCCTTTTCTCGCATTTTCCAGCGAAGTTTTGGTGCTTACGAAGGTCAGCCAGTCAAGAGCGAAGATCTGATCAAGAAATCGGACGATTGGGTGATCGAAGAAACGAACTTCTGCCTAGGACGTGTCGCGGTAAGAATTCCAAGAGAAGACAAGGAAGCAGGGCGACGAGGAAGGAGGAAGGATGAATAAAGTGTGGAGATGAAGGGGGGACAGATGAAAGAAGTGTATCTTATTCTCTCTCTCTCTCCTCGTCTTCATTTCACCATTGTTTCCACCTGCGATACTTCTCGCTCTTTCCTTCTCCTCCCTCCATATATCAACTCTATCTGTGAGCTTTTCTCTTAGCAAGAGACGTTCGTGTTCTCCTTTCACTTTGTCCCTCTCTAACTCTTACGTTGCGCCGGTGGCGATCGCTCCCTGCCTGGTAGAGAGATAGCCGAAAAACAGACGCTCGCTCCCTTAGCTTGACTTGTGCTTCTGGTCGTGATGTAGTCAGAAGAACGAGAAGAACAGAGAGAGAAAGGGATGAGGGAGAGAAGGAGAAGAAGAAGCGAGAGATTGGGAAGGAAGGACTTTGACGTGTTGTCTCTGGTGCTAGAGGTAGTCTTGGTGTATAGAAAGGAAAGTCTCCCACTGGCTAGGGCCATGCCAAGCGGCTTCACTCTCTCCGGACATATACTACCTCGGTCAGCGAAGGCGTTTCTTATCTCCTTTACACTTTCGGCTCTTTCAAATAGAACAACACACCTATTCGAAAGGAATGCAAAAGGTCTTTCTCCAGCTAGCTTCGACACAGGTAGAGGGAATTCTGTGGGTTATCGTCCATCTTCTTGTGCTTCTTTCATGTGCTCTATAAGGGTGGATCTCGCCTTTCACTATGCAGATTAGCTGCAGGTTGCTTTACTTTGGGTTGCTCTATCTTTCTTAGAGAAAGTCTAGCAGGGAGAGAGCCCAGGTAGGGGGCAAACAGCGAGGACATAAGAGACGTGTATTTGCCTCTTCTTAGCTTTCGCACTGCCCTGATGAACGTCAAGACATCTTTCTTTCTTTCTATTTACTCTGTATTTCTCTGTCGACAAGTAGGCGTTTTGTTTTCTTCCGAAAATGAGAGAAGAGAGCTGACCTCCCCAGTGCTTTTTCATTCATTTCTCTCTCTGTGTCTCTTTCTCCTCCTATGCAGCCGGTTCGCTTCAAGGAGACCGATGACCTAGCACATCGTGTCCTCCATCTTATGGATTCTCAGCTGGTTAAAATGCACACAAGGCTGAGGGATGGCACATGCATTCCTGTTATGGGGCTGTATATCCTTGACGTCGTAGATAAGCCGACTCCCCTTCACCAGTGTATGGTACGTCTTTTTCACATACATTTCGACACAAAACTCTATCGAGCGTGGCGTAAGAGAAGAAGAAACAAGCCCTCGTCGATACACGTGGAACCGACTTCACACGTGTGTATCTCAATTCAAATACACTCGACTGTGTTTCTGCCTGCACAGCCAACCACTTCTGACTGTACGTACCATGTGCGCTTATAAGTCTTCCTCAATAAAGAGCGCCTGCATATGTCGATAGAGACGAGCGAGAGAAGAGAGAGACAGAGAGGCGTAGAGTGTGTGGATGTTTTGGCTGAGAAAGGGAGAGAGGAGTGCAGTAGGGCGTGATTTCTCTTCTCCGTGCATGTGTGAGGAAGCTCAATGGACAATAGACACGTCAGGGAAAGTGGTTTGATCCAGAGACGACGGTCGCCTCTTTCTCTTCTTTCTTCATCTTCCTGTTTGAGGAGGATAAATCTGGCTTTTTTCTGTCTGTGTGTGTGTCTCTTCTGTAACGATGGGTTCCTTACTCGCTGTTGATATCTGTATCAATCTCTGAGTATCTATCTACTGGCTGTTGACGTGTCTTCTATCTCTTCTTCATCTCTATAGTTGTTCCTCTTAGTCGAGGAATCCCTTATGTTTCAAGTCGTGGCTTAACTTTCTCTCCTCGTTTTTTCTCCTTCTTGCTTTCTTCTCTTTACAAGGGGTCTAGAGAGAAAGAAAGAAGTCATCTTATGCGCGCCCCTCCTGTCGTTTTTGTCTTCAGGAGACGCCCCTGCTGAAGTGGACGTGGGATCACACGTATTCTGAAGCTTATGAAGAGAAGAAGAATCCAGAGACAAAGAAGTAGAGAGAAAACATTGCTAGTGAAAAAGAGAAAGAGGAAACGAGGAAGAAGAAAAAGAAAAGTTCAGTAGAGATAGAGAGAAGGAGCAGGTGGTGAACCTCTCATCTTTGTAACGGGTAGCGTGTCCTTCATAGGAATGAAGAAACTAAGAAGAAAGACGACATGCCCTAGAAACAATGGTGGGCAGTACGGGTGAAAAGAGAAGGAAAGGATGCTTAAGAGAGAGAGAAGACAGCAGAAAGATTGAAGATGATGATTGACAGAAAAGAAGAAGAAAAGAGAGAGAGATCAGATCTACTGATCTTTCTCTCTCTTTCTTCTGTATCGATAGATACGTTGATTACCAGTGTACATACATCTACACTTGAGATCGGGCTGCTATGGTGGTGTGCTTTCCTTCTTTCTGTCTTCGTGAACTTTGAATTGCATGCAAGAAAGAAAGAATGAAAGATAGACAAATCAATGAACTGAATCTTTCTCTGTCAGATTTCTCTCCCGACGACGTCCTCAGCTGCTCTCTGTTTGCAGGCGACTCTGCAGCTCTCTTTCGCCGTGTCCTCCGGTCGTAGTCTTCTTGTGCTTGCACATGTCACTTCCCCGCCACCCTGTTTTTGTTCCCAGCGTCTCCTCTTTCTAGTGTCTTTCTCTCCTACGAAAACGGTGATTTCGCGATGGCATGGGTGGAGGTCTTTCAAGGAGAGAGAGAGAGAAGGAAGAGCCCCTGAAGGGACAAAATAAGGAGAGATGAGTGAATGGATGGATTAGGGTCACGGTTTGTTAGTCTAGCTAATCTTCCTTACTTCAGTCCGAGAAATGGAGGATTCTCGTTTCGCGATGAAAAGATAATACTTCGCTTTGATGATCTGTGAATGTGTCATATGTACAACAAAGACGACAATTACAGTGTAGGTACACCTCAAGAAGCAATCAGGGTGTATGTTCACCCCTCGGATAGACGGAATCACGGGTCCACACACTCACATTACAGGCTAAAGTGGTTAAAGACAGGGAGATGTTCTTTTTTTGACATAGATACATTGAGAATAATAGAAAAGAGGATTTTGAGAAACAGAAGACAGATCGGTGGCCTCAGGAAACTTCTTGCCTTTTGTCCCGTCTGGCTGTGAAAGCTTATACTGCCATCTCTCGTTGATGCGCTTGTACAACAATACACATGGTCAGACTCGAGATCTGCGACGACGTATATCATGAAAGATTTGAGTAATGATAAGAAGAGGCAGAAACATAAGAAGGTTTCATATAAGGAACGTTCCCGACGACAGAAGAAAAGAACTCACGTACTATAACAAGGGTGTGGTGTGATCTGTCGCAGTTTCAAGTGAGATAGTCTTAATTTTCTCCGAGTTCCTCACATTTCCCAAACTGGCTGATTGCTTGTCAAGAGTGTGCGTTTCTCCACAATACGCAAGCACTCTAGTGCTTCCGTAGAATGAGCTTTGCCTGTCGTTGATACCGGCTTCAGGTGAGATTCTTAGGTTCAGGGGTTAGTCATTTCACTATTTGATCTTGATGACGAGGACACCCGGCACCCAGCTTCAGATCTTACCCTTTACATAGACTTCACACGCCGTATTCGGGTGTATGTACATTCAAGTTGAGAGGGAAGTAGAGATGAGAATGTTTTTCTTGGGTTCGCCACTCGCGAACAGGTTTTCTCGCCAGTTAGATATCGCCTCCTTTTTCAGAATTACCATCTGGAAAGTTCTTCCTCCTTTCCAGAGAAACTCAGGGGACTACTTTCTTTTCGTTGCGTTACCTTACGTGCTTGTTACTAGCAGCTAGGGATTTTTCTCTTTCTTCTCTCTATTTCGCGCTTCTTCCTTGTTCGGTTGAAACGTGTTTGAGGTAAGAACCATAGACTGAGAGAGAACATAAAGCTGTCTCACTATCTTATCTTATCCCTTGACAAGAGAAGTCTCAAGAGGTGGTGTCTTCTGTCTCCACATGGAAATGAAGCGCTGGAGCCAAGTTGAGCGAAGAAGAATATGTTCTTTGCATCCGCAACCCTTCTGGATGACAATGGAGAATGTTTGCATCCTTCCTAACAAGAAGGTGGCCTTATATATCTCGACTTCAAGAGGTCATTCTCTTTCCTACAGCACCTCGTGCTGGAGGGCTAGATCCAACGGAGAAACACCCCGCATACATACTCAGATCTCTCTCTCTCGATGTCTCTTCCTCTTCGTTATTTCCTTCGAGCTTTATACACGTAGCCGCTGTAGTTTGCCAAGTCCTAGAGTCTTTTCCCGCTGGAAAAGAAACGAGGTGCTGTAGGAAAGAGAATGATCTCTTAAAGTCTATCCTGGCGACGGCTGGAGATAAAAGGCAAAGGAAGAATGCTTTCCCGCGCAAGCAACATACACCCCAACTCTGCCATGAGTACCAGAATGTCCGTAGACTTCTTGGAAGCTCAAAAGAATACCGAATGAAGAAACAGACGAGAGAAAGATAGACACAAGAGGACTCCCAGTCAGCTCCAATGGATATCAGAGCTATGGCAAAAAGCAGCAAAAGCGAGCGAGAGAAATCCATATCAAATGCGGCGTTCAAACCCTTCCCATACTACGTATTGCATCCCTCATGGTCTACCTACTGCTGTGATCCCTTACTCTCTCCAGCCATCTGCATGTGTTTCTTTTTTCTTCTCTCTCTGTTGAGTGTCTAGGTTTCTTTCTCACTCTTTCTATGGTAAATAAGAACTTCTTCTCCGTCTGTTTTCGTAAGAATCCTATCATCTTACGATTCTTGTTCTCTTAAACTCGGAAAAGTCTTTCTGTTGGAGCCGACTGAGCTTTCCGCTGTACCTTGTCGTCCTCCATGTTTCGACCCCGTTCATTCAGCATCTTCGCCACACCTTAACTCTTCTTTTCCTCCTCTCCTGTGCAACCGCAACCCTTTTCTCTTCTTTCAGAAGTTTCATTCTTCCGTTCTTATGGTTCTTCGTTCGGAATCTATCGTTTTCATCCAGCATCTTTCCTTCTTTTTGGGAGGGTGGCAAGGCCTCTTCTCTGGCTTCCTCAATCGTAGCCGAAAGCTCCTGTAGGATAGAGGACTGAAGGAGAGTGAAGGTAGACTGTAGTAGATGATTCTTCGTCGTCTCGAAGTGGAAGAGAGGGATAAAGAAGAAGAAAGTCTGAAGACATATAGCCTATGTGGCGTAGTTGCACGGGAAGAGCCTTCAACATTGTGACGTAGGCTCTCTCTTTCCGGGTGTACGGGCACGCTGATAAGCATTTCTTCTTGTTTTTTTCTCCAACCTATCTCCCATGCCTCTTTTTCGTTTTCCTACGTCGTTTAGTTTGAAATGGTCTGGTCTCCTTGGACTTCATGCTGCTTCGCTCTCCCTTCGGAGTAGGAGTCCGCGTGATTGATAAAGCTGAACAAGAATTCATCGATCCGAGGAACTTATTCTGTTCTAACGCCGCTCTCTTTCAACAGGATACTACCTACACATTCACACGAGTCGCTTCTTTCTTCTGATGCCTTCTTTGCTTTCCTGGTCTGCCCAGGATCCGCCTCAGATGTCCATACACCTCATACCTTCAGTCGCCTACCTCAGCAGATTCCTCGGAACATCTCCCATAGCACATCTTCCACAAGTTTCCATCAGTTCACCTTTTTTTTAAAGACAAGTCACTCCCCTCTATCTCCTTTTTGTTTTCTCTCTTCTTTCTCTCCCCTTCTCGTCAAAATTTGGATGAGAGGGGTCATGTCAAAGACTACCGCCTGAACTCGACACTTTCTTTCCTAACGAGAGATTCCCTTCTTCCTTTCGACCAACTCTCTCCAAGCAAACTCCTCTACACTGTAGCCCATATAAAAGAATACCTTTCCTGCGAGTACTTCTCTTCTTTCTGAACAGAAACCTTCACGCTAAAAAGTTCGGACTTCCTTTGTGTCTCCGATCTTCTCTTCTCGGCTATCTTATTCTATCTCTCTTGAAGAGATATCATCGAGAAGCCTTCAAAAGGGGAGACCAGAGGTCCTTGGCAAACTCTTCTGTTTATCTCGTATCTCCTTCTATTGGTCTTTTTCTTTTACAAGGAAGATGACGGTCATTAGCGCGTGTATTCTGAGCCGGCAGAAGCCTCTGCTGGCTCGGCAGTTTGTCGAGATCTCTAAAGTTCGTATTGAGGGATTGATGAATGCTTTTCTCAAACTTGTTGAGAATGCTGGTCAGTCTCTCTCTTTCTCTTTCTTTCTCTTTCTCGAACTCCTCTCTTCGGGCGTGCTTGTCTTGTGGAGTTCGCTTTCTCTTCTCTATGTCTTCTTCGAGAGACTAAAGATTTTCCAGTCGGTGTATTCGACTTACTGTCTTCGCTCTCTCTCTCTCTGTTGGCTTGAAAAGACTATATCTCAGGAGAAACGTTGTATGGGCGGGTCGGTACTACTTGTGAATACTATCAGAATGACGGCTCTTACAAATTGCGATTCTCTCTCTGTGTTTGCATGTGTCTTCTCTTCTTTCTTTTCATGCATCAGCTTCTTATTCTTTCCGAACCGCTCATCCAGCGAAGGAGATCATGCATGCATGTCTTCCTAGAGAGATTGTGTATCAATATGTATGAATGTATTTATGCGTATGTATGTATGCGTATGTTTGAATATTCTTGTACGTACGTATGAATATGTGTGTATGTATGAAGTGTATGGATGTATCTATGTGTGAGATGCATGGGTGTATTTGTACGAAGCGAATGATAGTTTCCTTCTTTTCCTTTCTTCTCGTCGTGCTTGTTTTTTTGTCTCAGGAGCAGGAGATCATACCTACGTGGAATCGGATTGCGTTCGCTATGTCTATCAGCCTTTGGAGAGTTTATACCTCGTCCTCTTAACTACAAAGAAAAGTAATATCCTAGAAGATCTACAGACTTTGCGTGTCTTTGCTACCATTGTCCAGGTAAGAAGAACCGAAAGAAGAAAAAGACACTCGTGATGAGCGGATTGAAAGCTATCTCGAAGAAAAGAAAGAGAGAGGAGGGGGAGCAAAGGGGCGTCAGTGTGTTCAGGCGATAGGCAATGTCAAGTAAAGCAGAGGAAACGAAAGATATTCATCTATCTTCAGTCAGTCAGTGTATCGATGTCCAATCTATTCATCTACCTATCTATGCAGTCTATCTATTTACCTTTTTTCAATCATTTCTGTATTTATCTCTCTCCAGTCTATCTGTTCATCTATCTTAGATGTGAATGACACGCCGGAGTTTTCACGGGGTGCTTCGGTACTTTTAGGGGGGAAGAGGGGGAGAAGAAAAAGAAGAAGACGGTACCAAAGAGGAGAAGAAGAACAACAACAGCTTCAGTCAGAAGGCTTCACAAGTTTTCTTCGTTGATACGCCGCTTATGTACAAGCGATGAGATATGTATATATGGGTAGACAAGCCTCACCTATAGGTGTACGTATATCCATTCATATGCATACACGTAAGTCGTGTACCTTGTCAGCTGTAAAGCTCCATATCATCTGCTATTTCTTCTTACCTCACGTCTCTGGAGCTATACACATATATCCGTTTGTATTGTATAAGTATCTATCCATCCATCTCTCTCTCT
>NW_027158984.1:27865-28063 GCF_002600585.1 Cystoisospora suis
CCCTCTCTTTGTTACAGGACGCATGCTCCTCTGCGGGTTTGAGTGGAGGAGTGAATGTAGAAGAGGTCGTTTTAGAGAATGCTTTCTCTATCATCTTCATGCTAGACGAGTTAATCTCTTTCGGCTTGCGGGAGGGGGAAACTACGGTCCGTGGATTCTAGATAGGCAGTATTAGGGCTCCTAGGGAAGCCTAATCAA
>NW_027158985.1:0-306 GCF_002600585.1 Cystoisospora suis
CCGGGTGTATGTACACCTGAATGTCCTTGTAGGTATATCCTGCAGTTAGAGCAGATCGTGTTCCTGTGGGAAATGAAAGACTACGACGTCGAGGAGCTCCGACAGAAGAATCGAAAGCTCCAGCATCTCGTCGACTCTTCCCAACGCCTACGAAAACAAGAAGAAGATCGCCACGAAGAAGCAAAGAGACTCCTCAATGAAAAAGTGGAATCCCTCGTCAAAGAAATCCACCGCATAACTCCAAATGAAGAGGTACACCCCCTACACAAATATGAGATAACCGACCGACCGACCTATCTTTAATCT
>NW_027158986.1:0-4668 GCF_002600585.1 Cystoisospora suis
TCTCTTTTCTCCGGCTGGTCTCTATTCTTCTTTTCTTTCTTTCTTTCTTTGCATCCCGTGAGATTTGTGAAAGAAGAGAAGAGACAAAGCACTTCAAACCATGACAAGAGAAAGAGAAGAAAGAAAGAGGAAAGAAAGAAGAAAGAAAGAAGAAGCAGCAAAAACAAAGGAGAAAGAAGAAGAAAAGTCGGGGAAATACACATACACCTCTGTCTCTTTATACACAGCCAGCACTTCCTCCTTCTTCTTTCTCTCTCTCTCTCTCTTTTTTCTTCTTCTCCTTCTCCCCGCAGACACTTGACGAATGGCACTGCCCGTCCAACGACGAAGAGCCCCGTCTTTCTTTCTTTATTCTTTTCTTTCTTTCTTTCTTTCTTTCTTCTTTCCTTGATGTGGAGAGCAGCTCTTATGAACTTAACATACACATAGACAACTTATCAACTACACACCTATACACACGCGCATATATCTAGACATCTATAGAGATAGATAGATACAGATGTCCACATCTTTATGCAGAGAGACACACCGAGACACCGATAAAAAGACCATCTTCTTCTTCTTCTTCTCTGTCGATTACACCCTCATGTAGAGCAACGACACAAGAGGGAGAAATCCCTATCAAGCTGTTGAACAAGCAAAGAAAAGAAAGAAGACGCGAGAGAGAGAGAGAGAAGAGAACGGAAAGAAGGAGAGACAGAAGAAGATGCGAGAGAGAAGAGAGAGAGAGATATGAGCTTACTGACCCGTGATAAGCGAGGCCTGGTAGGGCGACTACTACTCTATCAAACTGAGGAGTCTTAAAGACATTTCTTAGATGAGCTGGATTTATTCCCACATGGATGAAATATCCTTCCCGGCTTGCTAAGACATTTAGCCTCTTCTTCACGTCTTCCTATAGCAACACATCAATCAAGAGAGATAAAAGGAGAAAGGAAAGAAAGAAAGAGAAAGAAAGAAGGAGAAAGATCAAAAAGAAAGAGAGAAAGAGACTCTCTCACTTCAGAGAAAGAAAAAGAAAAAGAGACGAAAGAATTCCGCACAGAGTCCACTCCTCGGGTTGCGTGTCTGTCTATCTGTCACTGTGTGTGTCTCTAGATATCTTCCGTATTCTCTCTCTTTCTCTCTCTCTCTCTTGAGTGCGATGAAAGTGCAAGAAGACATTTCTTTCTCTTCTTCTCACTGGAACACGGAAAAGAAAGAAAAGAAAAATCCACGGGCGAGAAAGAAAGAAAAAGACAAAAAGCGCAGTCAACTTCTTTCCTTCTTATTTCTTTCTGTTTGGAGTGCACTTAGAGAGAAAAGAAAAGGAAAGAGAATGGGAGAAAGAAATAAAGAAGAGAGAGAGGAGAGAAAGAAGAAAAGAGAAAGAAAGAAAGCAGATATAAAAATCTCTCTCTTTCTCTCTTTCCGAGTCAGACGCATGCCCCTGTGGTGGAAGCATACAGCTGGCGAAAAGAAGAAGAAAAAGAAGAAAAGACAGAGAGAGAGAGAAAGAGGAGTGAGAGAAAAGAAAAAAAGAAGGACGAAAGAATGAAGAAAGAAAGAAAGAGAAAAGCTTGGGTACATCGCAAAAGTCCTCCTCTCTCCTTATTTAGCTTATCTATCGATCTACCTATCTTAAGTTGTATGTCTGTCTGTCTTTCTTTCTTTCTTTCTCCTTGGAGAAAAGAGAGAGAAGAACGGAAAGAAAGAAGTGACAAGAAGAAAAAAAGAAATACATCCAAGGAACGTAAGGCAGTCACTGTATGACTCTCTCTCTCTTCTTGTTCGTAACCTTTCTTCGTAACCTTTCTTCTTTGGCGTGAGATGCTTGCAAAGCAAAAAAGAAGAAATACTAGAATACTCAGTGAATGAGGGAAAAAGAAGAAGAGTGAAGAAGAAGAAATAGATCTAAAAAGAAGAAGAACACCTTTCGAAAAAGAGACAGACCGACAGTTAAGGAGGAAACAAATTACGGACACCCCTCACTTCAAAGACTCCTCCTATCTCTATCCCAACTTCTATTCCTTGCCCTTCCCTTCCTTCTTTCTCTCCCCTACCTATCTATCTATCTATCTCTAATCTATCTAACTATCTTTAATCTATTTATACACAGAAGAAGTTTTGAAGGCGATCTCTCAAGTTTTATCCTAGGCTTTTCTTTTTCTCATTGCATGCGCATGCAAAGAAGCGAGAGAAACAAAAAGAGCCAAAGTCAAAGTCTCCATGTCACTCATGAAACAAATGGAAAAGAGAAACCCCCCCCTCTCTTTCTCTCTCTCTCTCGTCTGAACGAAGAAGAGCTTCCATATCTTATACTCGGCTTGTATTCAGATATTCACACGTATCTATAGAGAGAGACAGATCCCCACAGCAGCAGAGATCTCTGTGCAGATCAGTCTGTAGATACATATGTATGCATATGTAGGAAATGCATACATATATATATATATGTATATATGACTGTATGTCTGGTATGGGTGAAAGAAGATGTCGAGTGTGATGGGGAGGAGGAGGAGGTGTCTGTACACTTGGCATGTAGGAGGATGTATAGGAGTCATACACGCGTCAAGAAGATCAGAAAGCAAACAGAATCCATGAGACATAACGCACCTCTCTCTCTCCTTAATGTTAACCTCTATACACACGAGACGGAAAGCAATACACATCTCCACACATCATACACCTATGCATCTATCTTTAATCTATCTTTGATCTATCTCCATGTACAGCAGTCTCCTTGAAACGAAGTATGCATACCTACATACACAGATATGATACACAGAATCCATGCCGCTGCTTTAGTCTTTTGCTTCATCTCTCTGAATTCTGTCTATCTCCTTTAATCTATCTTTTCAAGGGTGTATTTTGTTTTCCCCGCTATTAATGTTATGAAACCTCGATTGACTGATGCGTCTCTCCCTCTCTGTCTCTCTCCCTGTCTCTGTCTCTCTTTCTCTGTCAGTCTCACTTTCATTTGGTCTTTCTGCAGGCTGAGGGTAATGTGGAGCTCGTCTCCCTGAAATCTCTCATGTTCGGCTAAACAGGGAGAAAAAGTCAAATTCTCATCCGCTACAATTAACGTCCTCTAAAAGAAAGAAAGAAACAAGAAAAGAAAAAAAAAAGAGAAGAAGAAGAAGGAGATCCATGGAGAAAGGAATGAAGAAAAGGAAAAGCAATAGGGAAGAAAGAAAAGAGACAAAAATAGAGATAGGTAGATATCTCCATAGAAGTATCATACATGAGGGTAATAGTATGAATGTCTACACAAGGAACTTCTGAGGAAATCTAAAGACAATCTCCATTCTAGACATCTTTCCTCTTTAATCTATCTTTAATCTTTGATCTATCTTTAATCTATCTTTAATCTTTGATCTATCTATCTGCCTATCTTTTTCCGTATCTGGATGTATCCCCTTGAGACAGCCCGTGTAGGCTCATATCTGGAGCTATCCTTGTGAAGGCCTTTCTCTCTCTTTTGAGTTAATTGAAACCTTTAACTGAGAGAAAGACTGAGAGAAGAAAAAGAAAAAAGGGAGGAAGAAGAAATACAAGAAGAAAAAAGGAGATTTCGGAAGAAGAGAAAGAGGGACTTACCATCTTTTGGCTCTTATTGCAGAAAAGAAGATCTTATCGAGAAGTCCAAAAGAAGAAGAAAAATGAGAGAGAGAGAGATGACATAAAATTCAAAAAGAAAAAGAGAAGAAGAAGAAAGAAGACGGGGCGAAGGAAGTAAAAAGAGACCTCTACCGATTGATCTATCTATCTATCTCTTTATTTCTTTCCTTTCTTTCTTTCTTTCTTTCTCACTCTTTCTTTCTTTTTCTGACGGAGAGAAAGATGAACAGACCAGCCCGGAATGATCTCTAGGGAGTGTACGTACAGCACGGAGAGAAAGAAGAAGAAAGCGAGAGAGAGAAAGAAAGAAACACTTCTAAAGGAAGAAGAAGACAGAAAAAAAGTCAAAGGGAAGAGAAAGGGAGGCTTCCTTTCAGAAACGCCTTCTTTCTCTCTCCGGCTTTTCTTTCTTTGTTTGCCTCTCTCTCTCTTTCTTTTTCTTTCTAGGCCAACAGAGAGAAAGAGAAGAAGAAGAGAGAAGTCGCACGAAAAGAAGTTGCAGTAAGAAGGAGAGGGAGAGAGGAAGAAGTGCAAGACAGAAATCTGAGAGATTTTCTTTCTCAAGTCAAGAGCTCGTCTCTTTAGACGGATAAGGGGAGAAAATGGGTCTATACCGAAGATAGATACATATATGTACATGTATATATGACATATGCACGTTGTAATGGAGACACGTAGATAGAGAGAGATGTATGAAAAGAGAAAAGAAGCTTTTCTTCTTCTTCTCTTTCTCAAGGCTCCAGGTCCTTCCTTCTTCTCCTCTTACAAAAAAAAGAATTCCATCTCTCTCCTATCTCTTCCTTTCTTTCTTTCTCCTTCTCTTTCTGTCTTTCTTGTCTATTTCCATTTATCTATCTATCTATCTCTCTTATCTCTTTCTATCTCTCTTGAGACAACCTATCTATCTATCTATCCAGTTATCTATCTATCTATCTTCCTACGTATCAATCTTAGCTCTTTCTGTCTTTCTTAAGACAATCTGTCTACCTCTCTGTACATCTATCTATCTGCGCATCTATCTTATCTCTATCTATCTATCTATCTATTTTAATCTGTCTATCTATCTAT
>NW_027158987.1:0-4553 GCF_002600585.1 Cystoisospora suis
CATGCAATTTCCTTTCTCTTCTTTCGATCCCCCTTTATTTCTCATTTTCTTTCTTTTCTTTCTTCTTCTTTTTCTTCTTCTTCTCTTCTTCTTTTATTTCTCTTGACGTACCTTCTGTGAGTCTCTTGGCTATGAAGGATTCGACGACATCCCTTGCATGCACATCAATCGTGATAAGAGTAATTATCTTGACGCGTAGGTCACTCGTTAAATCCTGTTGGACCTGCCGGATAAGCTTCTCAATGCGATCGTCGTAGACTCTCTTGTAGTCTTTCATTGCATTTTCAGAGCCTCCTTCGAGCTCTTCAAAGCATCGAGACACCTCATCCGTCCAGATAATTTGACTAGCCACGAGCGCTATCTGTGCGCAGTAGTCTCTCAGCCATTCCTCTCTACAGACAAAGCAAAGAAAGAAAGCAAAGAGAGAAAAGCAAGATCGAAAAAGATAGAAGAAAAGAAAAAGAAGAAGAAAAGTGGGAGAGATACAGGGAGAAGGAGACGAAGAAGAAAGCAGAATGAAGTTGTCGAGCCCGACAGAAACATAAGAAAAAAGGATGAAAAGCAGAAAGTCAACTTTTCTCCACTCTCTCTTCAGATGCATATCTGTATCTATATAGATATATAGACATGTGTATAGAGAGAGAGAGATAGATAGATACACGTGAAAAGAGGTCGATGCTAGATGCAGTTTATCGAGAGAGAGAGAGAGATGTACATATGTATATAGAGGCAGGAATATATATATATATATAGACAGATAGACAGATATAGACATAGGTATAAATCTAGAGAGGTATCTTTATAGATATGGAAGCGAGGATGTAAAGTAAGAGGCCGAAGTGCAACATTAAGGTGTAGAGGAATATACCAAGATACATAGGTATACACACATATAGAGAGAGGTAAAAATACGTCTCTACATACATGATCTATACATAGGTCGATATTCCGTCACGGTGAGAATGCTAGGGATGACCGTAAGGAGAGCGAAGTATACGGAAAGCCTCTCTTCTCAGACTTTCCTCTGTATAGACACTCCAAGATAACTATTTCTATCATTTACAGTAGACCGACTACTCAGCTTATCACATAGAAGCTTTGAATCTAAAGCCTTACTATCAGTGGACAAAGCCCAGTCCTCTCTCGACATACAGAGAGAGTGAGAGAGAGAGAGATACTTATAGATGTATGTAGATCTATTCATATTCATAACTCCATGCATGCACGTATCCCATATTGGCCTTGAGAGGTAGGGAGTATGACGAGATGTCCCGCACCCCGGCCTCCTGATATAGAAGTGAATGAAATATCCAAAACTGCATGCAATTTCGAATCGACGTTTTTCTTCTTGTACTTCTTTTCTTGACTTCTTTTACCTAGGTTTGTCGACCTCCCAATTTTCAGCATTTGCACGAGCGACTTCGAGAATATCGTGAAGCTGACTTCTCACATGCGTCTCCAAATTCGCCAAATACTAAGGGGGGGGGTGCATGCAAGGGGGAGACAAGAGACACATAGAGAAGAGCTATTGGCGACGATAGAGATAGATAGGTAGAGAGATACTTCCGAAAGTTGCTTGAATTTCTTCTATTCTACGGAGAGAGATAAGGTCAAGAGACGCCTCTTCATCTCTATTCTGGTCTCTCATTCTCTTATTCTCTTTCTTGCATGCTTAGGTAAATAAGTAGATAAGAAAAAAAACATGTCCCATTGCTGAGCTAAAATCTATACATATATCAGGTCAAGCACCTCAATCTATATCTAGCCCCTATATATGTATAATAGATCTCTGTATGTATGTATAGATATGTACATCATGTAGATATATAGAGATATAGAGGTCAGTACGGATCCACTGAAGAGGCTTCTACGTGTGCGAAGAGATAAACATAGATGTGAAGAGAAACCTGACTAACTATCTAAAAGAAAGAAATGGGGGAGTCTCCAAAGAACATCTTCTCCCTAGTTTCAGAGAAAGACTTTCAACCCTTCACATTTCCGATGTGTCTCCTTGACTAGGAGTTTGACATAACACCTCTCACCTAGAGCATGCAAGGGGCAACATTCCAGTGTACGTACACCTCAATCATATAGGAGCGCTCTCATCCTTATCCTACTGATCTACTTCTTCTTTCGAATTATATCTTGTACAAAGGAGAAGTGAGAAAGAAGGAGAAAGAAAGAGATCTTACAGTTTCGACGGGTCCATCGAGGTGATAATCTTGTGAGAAAGGGACATATTCATCTTCTTTCGAAAACATGCCGCATGCAATCCTTGCATGCACAGGGTCTTTCTGTAGATCCAACATTTTTATACCATCGAAGCAATCCCCCAAATAGTAGCAGACTTTAAGAGGATCATTTCCATTCGCTAAAATATCCAAGAGAGCTTGATTCGAAACGAAATAAAACCTCGCGAAGGCCTTCTTCTTTTGTTCGAGATAATCTACACGCAAGAGAAAATACCCACCCACAAGACAAGCGGCGACGCAAAGAAAAGAAAGAAAGTCAAGAAAATAAACAATCCAAAGGAAGAGAGGAACCGAGAGAAAACAAGAAGAAAATGCAACTGATGTGGTATGACAGATACAAGCATATCTCATATATATACATACATAGATCTCTCCCGGCATCTGTATATATGGTCGTATCTGTAAGCTTTGAGGAGAGAATTGCATGGAGACAAGAGAGACGAAGAAGAAGAAGAAGAATGAGGAGGATGTACTAGCCTTAGAGAGGACCTTCTGAGATGGAGGAGTAAAGAGATACACGAAAACGCGAGAGAGAGAGAAGACAAGAAGAACAGAGAGGAATCTATTCTTCTTGTGCTTCTTAGTCTTCTTTCTCTTTCTTTTCTTTAGCATCTTTCTTTTGTTTCTTTCTTTCTTTTGCCCTTACCGCTAAGTGCTTTTTCGCACGAGTCGATCATATCTCTAAGCTTTAGGAGAAGTTCGAATCTTCCATCGACATGACAGGATAGAACTATATTAGGCTGCTGGGCCGCCCCGAACATAAGGTCTTTCCACTCGCTATCTGCCACTTCAAATCTCTTCGAATCTTCAGGCAGTTGAGAACGAATATCTTCTGACTGCATAAAAATAGGCTGCAAACGCTAAGGAAAGAAAAGAAGAAGAAGAAGAAAACGAAAGGCAAGAGAAAGAAGATGAGGGTGCATGTCGAACCATCGAGACAAACACACAGACAGAGAAAGCAATGCAGGCAGGCAGGCATACATGCCTATATACATAGATATATAGAGAGATGCATACGCGTGTATATGTGTATATATATGTATTATATATACCTAGGGTGCATGCAGAGAAGAATAGAGGTGAAGAAAAGAGAAGAGAGTAGCCGTCGTAGTAGTAGAAGTAGAGAGGCTGGGAAAGGAAAGTTGAGAGCGGCCGGGCTATCTCCCCTCTCTCACATATGTGTATATATGTATATTTTCATGTAGAGGTGTATAGACAGCATCTGTATATGTCTATGCATGCAAATGTCTACAGATGGAGAGAGAGAGGAAGAGATATAGAAACTGAATAGGAGATGAACAAGCGAATCGATCCAGGAGGGGTGTGTTCTGTTTGTCTTTTCTTTTAACATAAGACGTTTGTCCATCTTATTAGATGAAGTACTAAATTTCTTTCTCTTTATACCTGCCATTTCTTTTGGAGTTCCATCCAGACTTTAAGGACGGAGTCGACAGTTCTGAGTTTGTTTTGACACTCCTCTACGGTCGGTCTGCAGAAGTCGATCACGTGGCCTTGAGAGACCATCGTCATAAGATCCATGGAGTGCTGCTCTAGAATTTCAATTACTTCGTCGAGAGGCTCTAAGAGAGGAGGCACGTCTTCTCTCTCAATGTTGAATTGCAGAGAGAGGTTCTGCCAAATGGTCGTAATTTCTGCAAGCTTCTTATCAATCTTCGCTTCCTTCTGCGCGAGAATAACGATGTCTGACACGTCATCTGCATGCTCGTGTAGCTGAAGTCTCAGCAGATCCTCCAAGCTAAAGTCAGGTCCTAAACAGGAAAGAAAGAAAGAAAGAGAAAGCGATAGAAAAAGAAAGAAAGAAAGAAATGACGGGGAAAGAGTACATTTAGTTGGACAGCAAAGAGGGGAGGTTCTCGTTTTGCCCAGTCGTATCAGAGCTACGTCGACACCTATATACATGTGTACATACAGCGGAGGTATGTGTATATATATGCATATATGTACGTATACAAATTACACTGTAGTCAAGGAAGTATGCGTATGTGTATGTATGCAGAAGTCTATTGGAGACTGAGAGTATTCGATGAATACAGATGTAGAGATAGGTAGAGAGGAGAAGAAAAAAGAGAGTCCTTATTTCCCGCGAATGAAATAGAAAGGAGGCTTCTCGTCATAACCTAAATCTTTCAACATATATGACGTGTCAATTGAAACTTCGCCACTCTTCTTCCAATCAAAGAAATCCCGTAAACTCAAACTCTCCCCACATAAAGAGAAAAAAAAGGAGACAGAGACACACGTGTGTGTGGGGTGTAGCCATAGTAGACATAGGAGTAGTCA
>NW_027158988.1:0-1027 GCF_002600585.1 Cystoisospora suis
AGTCCGTTCCTAGGGGAACACCGACTTTCTCAGCCAATCCATTTGTCTCCGACGCTTCGTCCCGAGTTGTCCTCGGTGAATCTGGTCTTTTCGAGCCCCCCAGGTAAGTCTTTGTCACTTCGTCTAGACTCCTGTACGCCTGTTCTATCCCCTTTTGTTCCTGTGGTTGCAGAGGCAGGTCTTCTTTCTCATGGTCTGGGTCGGGCCTGAGCACGAAAGTCCGTCGTGGGATTCCCTTCAGGCTCTCCGCCCCTACTGGTCCCTCCTTACCCAGATAGGGGACTACCGGTGTCCCTTTCGTTGCCTGTCTCAGGGTGACTCCACTCAATTTCCTTACCCCCCTTCTCCCGGACAAAATCTCCTTGCTTACTTGGGCTCCTGGATCCCTTTTTCGTACCCCTGGTACTCCGGACCTCCAGGACCTTTCCTCCGTAAAGTTCAACGATGGGGCAGGCATCCAGAGCTCTATTTGCCCTCCTTCAAACTGGGGGTTCCATATACCGGCGGCCTTACCCGGATCCGCACTTGTGGGCACATATGGGCCAACGGAAAGTGGGTCCTTTGCCTCCACATACTGCCTCCCACCTTTCGTCGATGGATTTCTGCTCTTCTTCCTGAATCCACCTTCGGTCCTACCCGTGCTGACGGCGCTCGTCACCTCTTCTTCTGTACTTGGGACTTTCAGGATACTCGGGCGGGTGATCAATTCTTGACCTGGTATAGTGTCAAGTACGTGAACCTTCCCCCGACCTGTGTGATCCGTAGTGTGTTGACTGGCTTTCGCCTTCGTGTACCACTTCATTTGCTCTTGGCTGGGGCGGACGTAATCCTGTACTCCCCCCAGTAGTTTTCCCCTGAAAGGATACCCGAGCAACCTTTGATCCTTCAACCTCTCCTTTCCGTATTCCAGTCTCAAGGGTGGAACCTTCGTCATCGGGACATTTGCCCCTGGTCCCCTTATTTTACGTGGGATTCCCCCCTGAGGTCGATTACTTCTCAGGTAACACCCGGATTTTCTTTCAGGCCC
>NW_027158989.1:0-339 GCF_002600585.1 Cystoisospora suis
CAGGTGCTGTGGTGTTAAGCACCCAGTAGCTGTCGCGCTTTCGAGGAAAGGTCCGGATCTGTGTCGCGATCGGGTGAGGCCAAGCTGCTCCAAGTCTCCAGGTTCCTAACAGTGAAATGAGGTCACTACTGCACTTCTTTCCGACTCCTCCCTCTGATATCGACCATCCGGAGGCGGATCTCCGTCCTCAGACTTCCTCCAACAGGACTTCAGCGCTCAGGTGGCTTAACCGAGTCGAGTTCGTTACACATGAACACTTCTCTACGGTTCGAAAACTCCTGTTCGTAACGATCACACGCACACCTCACGGCGGGGGGCCCGGAAAACGGCCCAGAAATT
>NW_027158990.1:0-257 GCF_002600585.1 Cystoisospora suis
GCCGAGGGCAGCGACGCTGCCGCGGGGTTCATCCGCGGTGACCCACTACACGTCCGTAGCAAAGTGTCGTAGTGAGAGAAGCAAGCACGTAGGAAATGCAAGAAAGCCTCGGAAAAAGGGCTTCCTAGGGCCGGGCTCTTGGACCCCCAGGCACGTTATAGAGATATATATACATGGCTAATAAACATCAGGGACTGGGATGGGATCTGCCCGGGTCCTCGCCACGCCTTATCCCTTAGAATGACCAAGCACTGCGA
>NW_027158990.1:480-5891 GCF_002600585.1 Cystoisospora suis
GCCCCGCCAGTGGTTGGGCCCCTGAGTGGCACCTCTACTACCTAAAATCTGCGCCACACTCTTGCGGTCACAAGGGCATGCTCGCCTCATGGGACATAGGTGATCGATACTATCGTCAGTTTCTGATGATGGCTAAATCCGATCCTACCTTTTCCGCTCTAATGGGTGGCACGCTACGCGACCATGCGACTCCCACCCCCGGGCATTCATACTGCACAGGTCGTCTGGCCATAACAGAGACAACAACTTACTCTCTTCGGCTAAAAAACGCCCAAGGATGCCGCTCTTCTCCTCCGCTCCTGAGAACCAAGCAGCCCAGCACACGTAGCTAGAAGCGTGGTCTGTTGACACCGGCGGGGACATACACGAAGTGGGGAAGCCTGCTGAATCTACGACGACCGACAGCAACACCCAAAGGCTACTGTTGCTAGCGCTCCGTACCCTTGTAAACCGTCATCTAGTGTACTCCGGGGGGAGACCTGGGAGCCCAATTCGGAGGGGTGTCGGAAGCCCGGCAGTCATTATCAAACCGAGGCAGTCCATGCTCTAACACTCTGAAAGCCCCCATCACTTTCACTGAGTATAGCCCCCACCTTACTCCTACCGGACAGGCACGCATTCCGAGGCACTACCACCCCATCCTGTCGCGATAAGTGTCTCGTAGCATCTACGTCTTCGGGATACCGGGGGGGAACAACGCTGTCAGTTCCCGATTGTTCATGCCACGACTCCAACGTCACAGGTTCTGAATCAATCAACACTGTCGTAGTGATACTTAATTCGAGGCCAGATTCGAGTTCCTGGCGATGTGCTTTTTTCTCGCGTGCATCAAGCGACTCTGGTTACAGCGTTGCCGAACTAGCTAGGGCGAAGCAACAGTACTTCCAAACATGGAGATCACATGTATTCCTCTTTGTACACTACACCAAGAACCACCACATGACCAACTAGGATTGTCGAGGGAAACAATAGAAGTGTCCTAAGGTACATGTTTTTTATTTCATACTCTCGCAAAAGTACATGACACTCGGACTGACTGGCACCGGCACTGACTCTGCCCAGCTGGCAGAGGGGACGGAATGTACAGACTCCTCTCCTCTGGGATTTTCGCTCCACTCTGTCTGTAGAGCTCGGCTGCCCTTGCCATCACTCCACCCACTTGCACGGGGAGCATAGTGGTAACATACCCCGATCGCCAAAAAGGCTCATGTCCTGGGTTCTACTAAGGCCGATTCGCCGTTTTATTCTCTGTACGCGGCTATGATTGAGTACTAACCACCCCAAATACATTCCTATGGAGGGGCCGGTATGAGCAAATGACGTTTGCTTAAACATACTCTGTGGCATCTACACCCAGTATACAACACCCCGACTCACCCAGGCTCAGGTAACCGTTTGAAAGCCACTCCCGCAGTTTCGCCACAGGTTTCCACGTGGCAATAGTTGTACGCAATGCTGGAGAGGTACATCGGACAGGCTCAACAAATATAACTGAAGCAAGCAGCAGGTTCCAGCAGGGGGGAACTCCCTTCGCCTCTTCACACAGGTCGCTGCCTCGACACAACTTGTACCCAGCACGTCCGTCACACCGCAGAAGGACAGATACGAGGAGAGCAACATGCTTACACACGCCCCGCAGTCGACCCGACGCCACCCCTCTGCACTGCCGCACGCTCGTTCGAGCTCTCACTCAACAAATATCCACCACAACTGGTACAGCCCCGCCGCATATAGCAAGCGTGTCGGCATCGTGCAATCCGAGGTGCCCACTGCTCCAGAACCTCTCAACAGCGTCGTGGATCTTCACTGCGAAGCAGCATCAGACACTTAACCCATTGCCCCAGCTGTCCACCTCAAGGAGCCAGGGCACCTGTTCTGTCTCCCTAGTAAACGTTATGACACTCAGGCCGGGCCCTTTATCCTGAAACTACCTCCTGCCATCCGTCCACGACTGTAGCGACTCGATGCTGATCTAACGCGCCTCATCAACCCTATCTGCGACTGACCTTTTCCTTCAGCAGCGAAAGCCGCCTGCGCCTTCGGATCGATTCCACGCCGTCGGCTTGGAGACACACCACCGGCCAGCCGCAATCGTACTTCCCGGGTCTGTGTGCCAGCACTGAATACACACTGTTGAAGTATCGACTGCAGCACAGAACCTGATACTCCAAGGTGGCTCCAACATTTATGCAGCTGACAAGCCAATTCCGCCGTTTTATGGTGACCGGCGGCGAAAAAGACGCTCACGCGCTTGGTCGAAAAACGATGGGGAAATACCCGCGACGCTCTCATCAGAGTGAGTTGACCTTGGAATGCTGCGATGAGTAACGAGTCGATTTGCTCCACCGTTGGATTTTCCCCTTGAATCGCCTCCATGCTTGCACTCAAAGATCGAAGAGTCTGATCCTCTTCTTCTTCCAAGCTCGACATCCACAGGTGCTGTTCGTCGGCTGTCAGTCACATGCGGAAAAGCCGGAAGAGCACATGGTGCAGGTTCAGAGCCGACTCCGGCGCTCTCGCTTAATGATTTGTAAGCGAAGCCTGCTTTTCTGCTGTGAGCGAGTGTCTTCCCGCTGTGCGCACTACGCACCAGTTTGTTACAGTGGACAGAAGAACCCACCCAAGGAGGCCTAAGCAAGAGGTCAGTGCCTAGATCCCATCTTTCTTGTTGGCCTGCAGAACAACGTCGCCTCGGTCTTGAAACTGAAGCTAACAGGAAACCGGCGTGTGTACATGCACACCAATGCAGTCAAACTCGTACACTTGGAGAGGCGTTTCTGAAGACCTGCAGGTCCTCCATGTCGTCTTCTCTCCCGCGACCTCATTCGCAATATGAGTTCTTCTGCTTCTCACCTGTTGCTAGGCGGCAGAAGGCGAAGTCATTCCTGGAAAGCGAAAGCGCCACCGCGTTGGAGAGCCGTAGATACTGCATACCCTCGTCCCTCCGCGTGTGAGTCCTGGAGACTGTAGTGGAGAAAATGAGGAAATACACAAATCTGTCATTGGTGGGCCGAGGATCAACAACATCATGGGACTTGAGACATGGTGATGTACCTTGCCCGCGAGACCGAGGTTACGCTAGTAAGAATGGCGGTATAACTCCTGCGCACCGGTCACGTTCGAGAGCACGGAGGCTCTACTTCTCAGAAAGCCGGACATTCCCTACGCCTAGTAACATCGCAAACAGTCGCAGTGCAAGCTACCACTCGGCAATGTTCTACGACAGCCGGTCCCTGCTGTTCGGCTAAGGCGCGCTCTACCAGCTTTGGTGGAAGGAAGTCAAGGCTCTAGTTTGGATAGCAGAAGCTCACATTCAGGCGGCGACAGCGGTCCACCTGTATCAGGGTTGTTGGCCGGAGCCTGCGACAAACCCTTGCTCGTTTGCACAGGGACTGAGCATTCGAAGCCAGGCACGAAGCCAACAAAGCATCAGACGGATCGGCAGCGCACTCATGTTCTCAGGGTTTTACAAGGAACTCCTTCGATTTAGACTGCCAGTCAGTTCCTGGTGTAAAGCTGGACGTCCGAGGCTGAGGTGGATCGGCAAATCCTCCTCACGTGGAGAGGCGAATAAGCTGCTAATCCTTGGTTTCCGTCCACCCAGTCGGGAGAATCGCGACGAATGCCGTACACCCCCTCGACACGCACTAGAAGTCCGTAATCAGGGATAGCAGCGAGATCGCAACGAAGAGAACGTATGATACTCGCGCGCGATGCGCCGCTCTCCGGTCCAGCACAGACCGTTGTGCACGTGAACACATACATATTGAATAGAAACAATGGATGGAGCTCGAGTCTAACCAGGTCTCGCCGAAGCCTTAGACGCTTAGAATGACCAAGCACTGCGAGCTACAAGGCAGGACGGCCATTTCTCATATCACTCCGACTCTCTGCATGTCGTAAACAAGCGCTCATCTGCCAACTGCTACGAGGATACAGCCTCGCCCGGTATAGCTACGCAACACACGGGGCGCCCCGTCACTGCCACAGTTGACGCTTCTCGGCAAGAGTTCGCAGCCAAGCCTAGACAAAAGCGGGGTCTGCACGGACGAAAGATAGCTATCAAGCCCCGCCAGTGGTTGGGCCCCTAAGTGGCACCTCTACTACCTAAAATCTGTGCCACACTCTTGCGGTCACAAGGGCATGCTCGCCTCATGGGACATAGGTGATCGATACTATCGTCAGTTTCTGATGACGGCTAAATCCGATCCTACCTTTTCCGCTCTTATGTGTGGCGCGCTACGCGACCATGCGACTCCCACCCCCGGGCATTCATACTGCACAGGTCGCCTGGCCATAAGAGAGACAACAACTTACTCTCTTCGGCTAAAAAACGCCCAAGCACACCTCTTCTGTCTTCGGCGCCTAACCCAGGAAGGGACGCACACAAAAGAAGCAACGTGCTGTTGAGTTAACACGGGCAGTGAAGAAGCCCAGTTGCGACCTGTCAAATTTACCTGCCATCACCGATATCCCGCAAGAGCTGCTACGGCTAAAAGTCTACACCCAGACAAACTGTCGCCATGTCCATTGCCAGATGACGCTTGAGAACCGACGCCAGACAGACGAAGCCCCACAGCTGCGACGGCGGCTAGGTGCGTAACGTGCCAACTTTGCTGGAAACTCAAACTGCATTCACCAACAGGAATTCCCTTTTCCCATATCGAGTACACACGTATTTCAGGGCGCTACGCCCCTGTCGTATGTCCATCGACATCGCGGAAGAATAGGATAAAACAGGCACGGTCACACGAAAACTTACTCTGTTATCTTACCGTCGTACAGCTGTTCACGACGGCGACAGTAGCAGGGCAACGAAACACTATACTCAGGTCGATGTGGACTCGAAGTCCCTGCCGAAGCTTTTTGCTACCCGTGCATGGAGCGGCATGGAAGACAAGGTTACACGTGTAACTGGAATGCAGACCTATACTCCTGACACGAGGACTCGCGCCCAACACACTACAAAGGGGGACCTCCGTAAATCCAAACAGGTCTTCCCAGTGAGAAATATGTGTAGGTATATACGCGTGCATGGGCGTATCTACGCCACGACAAGAAGTATACGTACTCAAACTGAGTCGCCCGGGGGAACGGGAGAAGATCTGCCATAACATACTCGAACCGCTTACGCGACTCCGGCCAAGAAAAGTCACCTGCAATGGCTACTCGTGGGTACTAGTTCAGCGGGTTCAGACCACGACATTGATTCGACGCGGTCCGAAGTGAAATTCGATGAGGTTCTCTGCGGATCCTATCGCAGCTGCACTGCAACATGGCCTCACTTAAATGTAAATCGCCGCTCGTCATCCAAACCTGCATGGCAGCTAGGGGACTCCAAGACTGCACGGCTGCCGCATATACTGAAAAGACATTGGACAGCAACATACTCATCCAAACCTGCATGGCAG
>NW_027158990.1:6007-30206 GCF_002600585.1 Cystoisospora suis
TGAAAAGACATTGGACAGCAACATACGCTGAACAACTGAGAAACAAAACGACGCCCCCCGTGCCAGGAGCTGCGGTTTGCAGTTGAAGGTTGCAGACGGGCTAGGGTTCAGGGTTATCCCAAAATGACCGCAGTGTACAAGGAAGAGGGACACTGGCTGAGTATACACGCCCAAAAAGGTAAAGAACGACAATGCGCGTAGCGGGTAACCTTCGTTTTCCTCTTCACAGACACCACTGCCTCGACACAGCTACTGGCCACCACGTCCTCTCACCGCGAAAGGGTACCTGCTCAGGAGAGCAATATGCTTATTCACGCACCCCCGTCAATGAAACACCATCCCCGGACACTGTCACACGCTCGTCCGCCCTCCACTCAACGAGAACCCAAGACGACAACAGCTACAGCCCCCCTCCACACAGCAGGCGGGGAGGACTCGTGCATCTGGCCGATGGCAGCAACTGCTCCGTCGCTTTCCCGAGCACACTCTTGTAGGTACTCCACAAAGCCGCATGATCTGATCAAGGAACACAGCTGTTTTATATCTGAAGCAGCCGGGACACGTGATTCTGCCTCACCGAACGAGAGGCAGTTCAAACACCTTTCTCATGGGGCGACTTTCACCCGTTTTGTTCTGTCACCCGTCTCACCGTGGCACTGGCCTACGCTCGTGCACTGCTCCTGGTCAACCTACAACACCACCACGGGAATACGAACTCAGGAGAGGCATCAAAACAATAGAATATCGGACCGATGATGGCTGCGCTACTGCTAACGAAAGAGGAGGGTGCCAACAAAGCGCTTAGGGCAAGTTGCTAATGCGAAAGAGAAGACTAAACCGGAATTGAAGTTAAGGAGTATTCCCACCCTTAGCAAAAGATCTGTGCTACTGACCTGGGCCTTCTGCGTTAAAAGCTGCTCCCGCCTGCGGATCCCTTTCCCGCCGGAGACGCGGCGTCAACCCCGAAAACAAAGCTGCGCGAACATCCCGCGTCCGGAAACTTGTAACGCGTATCGCTGTTCGAAGTAGAACCTTCTGCGTAAGAGGTGTCACTCCGAGAGCCTTCCAGCAACGACGTAGGCGGCAGGCTAACGCCGCAGTTGGGCTGTGAGTCAGGGCAGCGCTCTTATCCAACTGCCTGCCCAGACTACTTGACGGGAACACCCTTGTTGCCCTCATCAGTGTAAGTTGTCCTTTGATCACTTCGATGAGTAACGCGTCTAGTTGCCCGGATGAGGGATACTTTGCCGCTTCACACGCATCCATGGTGGTCTTTAACGCTTGAAGCCTCTGGCTTTCTTCAAGTTCCAAAGCTTCCATCCATGACGCCTTCTCGTGGGCTATCAACACACATCGAAAAGTACACGACGACAATCCAAGGGCGGCGCGTACCCTCCCCACCTTTTCTCCAGTCACGCCTCTTGAAGTTGTTGACCATGCTTCAATCGCGTACAGTCTCATGCAGCATAGACTCAGGGTGCGTCCTGTTACTAAGGCCGGCACACTACGCGTTGGTAATAGCCAACACAGCATGTATGGATAGACCCAGTTTGCCCGTCTTGCTTTACCAAGTTCTCTGTTTCCAAAAGAGCGTCTACAACAGTGTACACTTAGCGAGTGGTGTGCCCCGAGCTCGCTTTCAACTCCTACGCGGAAACGTCTCTCTCCAGTCTTTACGCTAAAGGCACCTCCACCTAACCAGCTGTTGCAAGGCCTCCAGTAGGAGGTGAGCGGGTCCGCTGCTCACTATTTGCTATCCGCGACTGCGTAAACTCCGCCCGGGGAAGCGTCATGAAAATTTCGTTCGACAGAATAAGATGTGCATGCGCATCCCGCGCCTCCGGAAAACCAAAACGACCAAGAGGTTCTTCCGCTGCAGGAACGGAAAAACACCAAGACCGCAGCGGACACCAGAGCACGGCTGACGGCCGACAGAATCGTCAGACTGAGAACAAACTCCAGCGGCTTGCCAACGTCAGACTACGAAAGAGAATGATCAACCGACTGTGCACCTTGCGGGCGACAAAAGAATCCTCTAAACTGCTGCGCGCCACACAGCTCCGCAAACAGCAGGGAGCCGAGGCACGCCTGCTACAGGGAGTAGTGTGCCAGAGGTCACGTGATCGTGTGGGGTGGTGTGCGCCACAGCTGGACCGTCTCGAGCACGACGCTGTCCCTTGATATTCAGGCTGAGCTCGCTGTCATGTAGGGGGCAGACCGATTTATTACGCCGGGACGGCAGAGAAGTCGTCTCGTCTAGCCCGCGTCCAGAATGAATGAAGTTTACTTGCTACAGCACGCTCGTGACGCCCTCAAGCAGGTGCACTGCACGCTAATGCTCGGCCACGCTGATTTGCCGATCTTCTCTCTTCTACTCTGCTCAGGTGCAAACAACTAGTTGCTATAGACGGGCAGCGAGACTTGGACGCAAACCGCAGAAGCTTACACTCAAACAGCGGCGACGGCACCGATAAGTCAGCTTCCCGGTCCCGAGCCTGCCATGGGCTAACGCCCTCCCCTGCAGTATCCGCCGGACATTCGTAGGCCGGCAGGCAGGCAAGCAGCCAGAAAGCAACGCACATTCTGTGAGGGTACACTGATTCATGCCAGACTCGGTTCCATCCGAACAGGGCGCTCGGTCATTCACCGCACAAGACGGAACAGGAAACGCGATCAATTGCGGATGACCTGTTCGACGCGCTGCTCCTTTCTGTTTCGTCAATCACAACGCTGCTACGAAGCACCCCTGTCGGTCCAGAGCTGACGTAGATCGACACGGTCTCTTGCATACGGAAGCGTGCATAAGCTACAAGCCGCTGTTTCGGCCTGTCTAGTGGGAGTTCCAGCAACAGCAGACGCGAGTGTCCCCTTTCACCAAACGACAAACTTTCTATTTGAGTATTCCAGCCGGGGAAGCAAAGCCGAAGAGAATACTAGAACTCCCCTGTACCGCACGGCTCTCCAGCCACTCTACATTTCTTCCTCGGACATTGTGATCCACATACGTACATACATACATACATACATACTAAAACAACAACCTAAAGACGGGTGATGTGTGACACGCCCTCACAAGGTTTCAACCGCTGTCTCTCTGACCGAGTCACCAAAAAGAGCGCGAGCAAACACCCTCTCATATACGAGCTTTATAAGCTATGCTTCGTAGAAGGAACTATAAAGCTCACATTCGCCACGCCAAGCGGTAGTCAGTAGAAGCAAACAGGGAAGCTTCTCAGCCTGGGCTGTTGTTACTAGAAGCGCCAGCAGACACGAATCGGCGTTACCACAGTTCCAGCTTACAGGGGACGCCTTCACAGTCAGAAATCCATCAAGCGATATTTGCACACACGGAATCGCAAAGGGCGGCGGTTGCCAGGCGGCACCACGGGAAGCAGAACCGTCGCTGGTTAGGATCTCCAGGCAGTGAAGGTTATGCAGTACCGAAGTCACAAAGCAAGATGGACAATCCACGACACCGGCTCGCCTCCTTGTGAGACATATCTGCTGGAGTATCTCACACTGTAAGATCTCGACATGTGCGTCCCCATCGCTCACGGACGGCAGCTTACCTCCTTCCTCCGAGCGTTGTCCACGGAAGCCTGTCTCCTCTGTGCCTGAAAACGAAGCAGACGGACACAGGCGCCGAAAAGAAGCATTGCTCTCTTGGTATATCCAGGGACATACCAAGTTACAGCTTGCCAGATCATCGCGACCAACAATCACACATGACAGCTAGCGCGGCTGAGATTCTACACCTTACAGCTGTCGTCTATTGTTCTTCGAGATGATACGCTGGCGCCAAAGTCACACAGGGGAGCCTAACAAGTTACAACGGAACGTGCCGAAGTAAAATCCTTTTACCACCCTCGGGAAGAAAAAACGTTTTTGAGCAAAAATCCTCTTATCCCTATCCGCTACACGGTGTGCGCGTGGACGTTACCAATTCCCTCCAGTACTGAGGAGAGCTGCAGCGAACCATCATGAGGTGTCAGGCAGGAAAAAATTTCTTGCTCATGAATCCTCCCATCGTTTCTAGCGTGCCTCCTCACATCGTTGGCCTTAACAACACTACAGCAGTACCGACGCTGGTGAACTGGGGAGCTGAATGATGTCCCATGCTCAAGTGTGTTCTGTGCTTGAAGCGGCTCTAAGCAGGGAACTGCACAGATGGCAAAGGCGAAACAAGATCAGTTGAGTCTCCTCTCAACGAGAGCCGTATGTCAACAATCGCAATACGAACTACGTTCTTCAAATCGGGAAGTGGTGAATTTTTGGAGTACCTCATGTGAATCCGAAAGGAAATTCAATATACTCAGAGCGGGTCGCACAGAACAGGACTTCCCACACCGGCAAGAGAAGAATCTGAAACATGGACCCCGCGAACATTCTTCTCCGGCTATTTTTGTCTCTGATGTTGACATATACGGTAAGAGAATTACAGCCCACTAAGGAGAATGTCGAAATAAAGACCACCGCCGATACGCGGATACGAATGTCCGCCATTTTGCCATTCGCCCCCCATGCTGTTACAATGTGTGACGCAGATCCACCCAATTTAGCAGATACGTGAAGGCACTCCCCTGCACGGAGACAGGGGCTTTTCGAATACTAAGGCTGGTCAGCAGAGATTCGATGCCCGGAGAACAACAGCATCCCATCCAGGACTCACTCGATCGCAGCGCACCCTCTGCAACCCACTGATGCAGTGTGTGCATCGGATCCCACTCTTCAGGGACGGCTGCAACACCCAACGAAAACAGCACATCATGAGACAGTTCGTGGATAGAAGCAACACGCGACACACTCACAGGGGCGCTGTCAGGTGTTCAACAACGCTACTATGAAACATCGGTGCTCTATGCAACGCCACTTACTCAGCCTGTCCGTCACACTTTAAAAAGCCCGTGGCTACATACGCCTTTATACGATAGCGCTTCATTCACTGCAGGCGAGCTCCAGCGCGGCGTCGTCTGAAAGCATCAGACGCTAGCATGCATCGTGCGGCTGGCCACAGCCACGCCGATGGAGCCCGCCAGGCCTCCCCCTACATCTACAATCTGCTGAGAATTGTCCTAATATAACCTCCGTCTACGCTTCTCCAACCCAATTGTTTTCTTCTACTACGCTCACACGCTGCACTGCCAGCTTGGATCCACAAAGAACCATGAAACCGTTTCCCTCAGAATATACATTGTTGGGGCTCACCCTCGGTAGGTGACAGCGGCCCAGTCGGGGCAAGATCTTCGATCATAGGCTGTTCAGCATGTCCTGGCGGCGTCGCCTCCCCCTGGTCGCTAGCATCTGGGCCTGGACAGCGACAGCCAGAAAATTTGCATGGCGCACACGCAGTTCAAGTGATGACAACAGTGCACTGAGAAACCTACAAAACTTGCCATCGGTGTCCGCACTGCAAACAAGCACTTAACCCACCCAACATCTGAATGCGAGAGAAAATGCTTGCTCCCTAAGGCTTCTTGGCTTTGCTGGCTTGGTCCGGACTATCTCCAAATACGATGTTATGAGAAGAACCGGACCGGTGGTTGGTCAAGGCAGGCCACCTGGAACACGCTCACACGTCGGGAGGCAAAGTGGCCATTCACTGCCCTAGAGGCTTGTCGTGGGCGCGAGGGCCGCCAAAAGCAGTTGCGCGTAACTTCCGCCCTCCCGGGTCCCCCAAGGCTTTATTGAGAAATTCGGAGCAATCAAATAAAGCCACAGAGGACGCAAGAACCTTGTTTCGAGTGCCAGACTCCAACAACGTGTGCGCCCCCCGGCTGGCTAGGGCTGTGGAGATACAGAAATGTATGTCTAATGAATATGCCTCAAACGTAGGTGTAGCTACGGTGCCCCAGGCGTCGAGAACCCCTGCCTGTAGCTGTTGACCATCGGAGGGCCCAAGCGCAGTACCACACATCTCTTGGTACAGCGTACAGGGGGTGGTGATGCACCGAGTTGTGGAACCCACCCGCACACACGGGTGGGTGGACATCTAAAACACCTGTTCACAACTTCGCTTCAAAAAGGGGAAAGCAAGCCGACATCAGAATGTATACTTGCGAGGTACACTCCACAACTAGAACTAATCAAGGGCTGTCCGCACGCTCAACAGCACAAAGGCCGGAGATCACCAAGGACCACTGCATCGTGCTGAGTCAGCAGTTGAAACCCACTAGCACGAGGTTCTGTTGCCACAGGCGCGAATACACGCATGGGCCCCGATCCTGCAGCTAGCATTTCCTGGTCAATGAGAAGAACGGCTCGTACTCCAGACTGGTCCGCTCCTACGCGGCTGCAGAAGGCGCCCGTTCGCATTTGACACCCGACGCTGCCCCCCCGTGGCCGGCATCCCGGCGGCGTCAAAGGAAAGTCAGTCTTTTGAAACAAGATCCAGAAGCCTCTTACACCACCCGTAACAATGCTCAACAGCCATACGTTGTTTTTGCCCCGCGAACCCTGAGTCGCTAAGACACTACTGACCCCGAGGGCGACGCCGACGCCATTCCCCACTAATGTCCATTTTTTGTTGGCACCCTGCTCAGATGAAGAGAAGTGTGGGTGTTCCCACAGATAGACTGGATAAACAAATGGAACTCCTCACGATGCCAAGTGTCGTATATGCTATGCTACTCAACATTCTACCTTGAAACCCCGTGATCTTCAATCAATCCAGGAACAGCAGGTACCCTTGGCTCTAAACGTACATCTCTACGTATCGATGTAAACTACAAGTATTAACCTGTACACAGTTGCGTGGGGTGGCATGTCCTGGATTGGGAGGAGTGCACAGGGACGCATACCGAGAGGAGTCTCTCAGAAGCTGAGAGTAGCACGCTCGTAATCGGGACGACCAGCGAGCAGCAGGCGCGGGGCCTTGAGGCGGCTGGGAATGAGTAGATATCGAGGCTCACGGACGGCTACGGTGCGCTAGGAAGGAGAGTCGCCTAACCGAGCACGACAGCAGTCACATACGGAGAAGCATCAACGTGTACGGCCAAGAGATATGGTAGACGTGCGCACACGTCGCGAGCAGTATACGGGTATATACAAGGACCACACGTATACAGACAGGGCACGGGACTGGAGGTGAACACAAACATGTCATTGCTAGCACTTCGCTAGCTCGTTTTTCCTGCCTGGACAGACCCTTTTCCCCTCTTAAATGATGTCGGGGCTGGAATGGCGTACCTTGGGGAATCTCGTCATCACTATCTTCTGCAATAGGCTGTGTAGCGGCTAGTCGGCTGGCGTGCGCCGAAGCCTCTATCGCACTACATAGTGCTTGCTCAGGATCTTCTCTCTTGCCATCCGTACCCGCCAGTCGGCTAGAGGGTTCTTCACCTGCAAGCCTTCTAAAGGATCCCCCACTCAAAGGGCCTGAAGAAGATGAGGTGTTCTCCCCCTTTAGTGCATCATGATTTTCTGCCTTGCTACCGTGGAAAAAAGAGGACCGGCGGAACAATAGCCCATCAGAACCTCTGTTCAAACACTTCCGTACATAGAAAGCCAAGAAAAATGAGAGGATTGCAAACCTCGCAAGACCTGATGCCAAGGAGAGTCGACTTGGTTGTCTCGGAGCTGCCCGGCGGGTCCGTGGACGAGTGCCACGGTGGCACAGGCATCCGCGTCTTTGGCCCAACGACGCACATCTCCCTGGTTGTCTCCTCTGGAGTTCTCTAGAATCTCTGACATCCATCTGGATACGGTGAAGTGGTACCTCTTGTTTCTTTTCAAGGTAATAGCCATCTCGCCGCATCTGGGCGGTCCCGTGCTTTAGAACCCTGTCGTCACCGTCTACGCTTGCACTTGCACCTGCTTCCGCTTCTGCTGACGTGGACGGCAAAAGAGCCGGTTGCCCTGTGGGCATCGCGGACCCCCTCCATGACGCCGTCTTTTTTGGGGAAGATGTCACGTCGTGCTGCCACGCTGAGGTGTCTGCAGAATGCTGGTAAGAACTGCCTTCTGCAGCCATTATAAAAACGCAGCGTCGATGGTGAGGGGAACACCAGGAGCTGTGGGCTCAAGAACGCTGCACCATAGCCACATATCAAGTGGAGTGAACCAGTTTGAAGGGAAAATGCAGACAGTGGTACGGTTGGAGAAATGTTGGAAGGTTGTCCTGAACAGGTGTTCTCAACAGCTGTTCCACACTGACGTAACAACGAGACAGAAGGCAGTCCTAATGGTGGTGCTTGAAGGGAAGCAAATGGAACAGGGTAGAAGAAAAAAACCTAGAGGCGTTCCAAGTCAAGCTGCTCGGACCTGCTTCCTGGGAAGGAGGCCCTGGCCACTCTCTTTCCCACATAAAATATACAGCTACGCACATGAAAATCAAGTCGCCGACAACCGCTCAGGTGGCGACAGCCGCTCCTTTTCACCGTTCGGAAGATCTCGAGGCCAATGCTCGCCTCTATTGAAGTAAAAAAAAAAAAAGCTGCTCTCGAGTGTGGCCGATCGAACCGGGACTGGGAAGTTTCAGAGAAGCACAACTACGACACCAAAGAAACTTCTCCCTCGCCACCACACGGCCGCCGACCGGACTGCCTCCGGATATGCGTCTAAAACGCAGTCACCGCCCTGAGTACGCGACGGTTTCAGAGTGTTACGTCAACCCACTGGGTCAAGAAAGACCCGCGATACTTCCAATCACCGATGATCGTCTAGCTGTCTCCATCCGACGCGGTGGAAGGTCCGGCCCAGGAAGGCGCATGTCGGGAGGAGACCCTGAGGGAGCGGGATGGTCGAAATGCGGAAAGGCCCTCTGCCGCTGCGCATGCGGGATGGTTTGCGCTCCGACAGACAACAGCAAGTCGCGCGGTTACCCGAACGTGACGTTCTTCTTTCGAGAGCCTAACTGCCTCAGCCAGCTACGTCTCTCGCCGCTGCCTAAGCCGAACGTATCACATTAGCCCCGCTAAGTTCTCCGGTTCGGCTGTCAGAGGCAGCGTTGTAGTCCCTTTCAGCCGTGGCCACTGCTCTCACAACAGACGCACAACTGCCGTAGCTGGCGCAGAACTTGAGAAGACGCTAGATGAGGTTTTGTTTTTCCGCGTTAGCACGACGACCTCCTAAACACATGCAGTGCTGGATAGCGCTCGTTGCATTTCCTTCGACAGACACCTTGCCCGTTTCCCGCATACATGAAACACGGCAGAACGCGCGGCCGTGGTCGCAGAGCCGCTTTCCACTAGCCCCCCGCCAGGACTGGTGCCTGTTCCAACTCAGAATCGTGCCTTGTCAACAGCTCCACGTCGTCTGGTGTGGGCGTCGCTGCTCTGATTCTCTCTTCCTCTGGTTCTTTCGGATCCTATCTTCCTATGTCTCGCTGATCCACTCCCTCTCTCTGATTCTCTCGCTCTCCTTGCTGATCCCCTATCTCTCTCCGATCCTCCCTCCCCGACTGTCCCTGATCCCCAATCTTTCACTGGCTGTTTCTGATGTCCTCTCTCTAATTTCTCTGTAAATCTCTCTTTCTCGCGTACTCTCTGATCCATTCTCTCTCTCGTCCCCTACGAGCGTTTAATTCTCCTCTCTCCGATTTTCTTTCCCTAGTTCCTCTGATCCTCCCAGCCCCTCCGATCTGCCTCTCTCAAGACTGCCTGTTGCTTTCTCTGCTATCTCTCTAAGCGCGGACAAATCCTAGTCCGTGCATCTTCCCACGTACCTACCCTTACTATTTGTATCTGTTTCGGACATTTATGCAACGGCTGCGGCGCCTGTTGTCTCCGTTTCTCCCTCTCTGTCTGGCTGGACTTTCTCTGTTTAGATAGATCTTTTTCTATACTTCTACATGGACAGGAGATCTATGAATAAAGCCGGACACCTTCCCATTTCTCCCAGCGCCAACCTCTCTTGTGTATGTACCTGTGGATGCACGAAAATGTACGTACGCGTACATCTCTCCTCTGCTACGATTACTCGTAAGCACTGCCGTCACATAGTAGCCGGTGTGCTTGCTGCGTCCCTTCCTCTGCTGTTTACACAGATGTAGCACAGCGACTTGTTTTGCCACCCCCAGTTCTTTTGTCTTTTCTACACATCTAGATGTTCCTATCAACGAGGAGTCCCTCTCATACCCTCTCGTTACGTATATATATATCATGCATCCGCCTCCTCTTTGTTCCTCTATCGTGTAACAGCCTACGCGTTTCTCTTTTTTCCAGAGTGAGAACGTAGTATCTATTACGTTGTCCTCCAGATCTTCTTCCTCGTACCTGTATACATACTGCACTCTCTCCCTGACTACCACCGTTATCATTAACGATACAGGCACAGACAGGATCCTCTGTTGTCGAATAATGAAGTGTTGCAGCGCCAGAGGTAGTAGGAGTAGTAACGTAGTGGCGGTGCTGTGAGCTTTGAGAAGGTACACATATAAAAAGAGGTGGAGGAAACAATAAGGTAAAGACGAGGATACTGCGTCTGTGTTACCTCATCTGAACCGTTAATGTCCCTCGTCCTCCTGTATGAGTATTCTCAAAAACAGATTTGAGTTCATTCACGGTTTGAGAGCTCTGTTAGTGTTGTGCTTGTCCCAGTTGTCGTTGCTAGGCTAAAGGAATGAGGTAGACACTCTCTCACTTACATGGTGTATTTACACCCTTTCTCCATCATGCGAAATTTTATGACCCCTCTACATTGGCATAGCATAAAGAGCTTCTCTATTCTTAGTCACTGCTGCGTTTGGTCCGAAAGGATGAAAACAGATAAGTCAACCTACCGTCAAAGTAAGCTAAACTTTATCTCTCCATTACACAGAAGATAAGTCCCGTTTCTCGTAATACTAAAACATATACAGGAGGACGAGAAGGATGATTGGACACTGACAGAGAAACAGATAGATAGCACGATGTATATATATATATATATGTAGTACCTACGAATTATATGAAATTCTATTATTCGTCTCGGATGATAATGTTGTCTCTTAGTGGGCTACGCTCTCTTCTTGGGTAACACCGTATCACATCGCCACCATCACTCACGCGACATGTTAGAGATAGAGAAATAGATAGACTCAACATAAGTTGATGAACAGGTATGAACAGATGGCCACACATATACATACATATGTAGATTACATAGTAAGTGCGCATACAAGCTACTAGTACTGCTGCTTCAACACAATTTCCCTCTCTCTTTCTCCCCATAGATATATATATATATATATATATACATATATACATTTATGTATATATGTGCATATACACAACAAAATGTATACATGAAGTGGTGTGCAACCTCGCCCGACTGATGATGGTATAGATCGTGTAAACAGAAGTTGTATCAGTAGCTGTTACTGTTGGGGTGGTGGCGATGCTACATTCGCCCCACATCGTCGTTCTTTCTAGGGCGCCCAAAACTAGCTATCTGTATCGACCGATCTACAGTTTACCTTTCTCACTATATGTATCTATCTACCTATCTTGAATTTATGTATCTCAGCGCCTACTTAACCAGGCGTGTGGATCCTTCGTTGCCACAAACCGCACTTCACGATGACCAGGGGCATGGCACCCCCCCACCAAGGGGGTGGCGGCGCGAAATATCTACTATGGCCAGGAGAAACAGAGGTCTTTCTCGGGCTCGAAGATGAACGCTGTTCTGTTCTCTCTCGCTTGGTTGCGCGTTTGCTCTTATTGGCGAGAGCTGTACTTCCTCCCGCTTACTGTTTTGATTTATCTGTGCCAACAATAGCTCTCGTAGATCCAATCTCCTGTGTTTTGATGGTCCCCTCGGTGTCTCATCGTAAACTAATACCTCCACGTACGGAGTGAATGGCAGCAGAGGAAAAAACGAAGAGCAACTTTGCGTAAGTGTTTCTTTGCTGAATCTTTCTGCGGTCCTTTCTACCTACCACTTTGTCTATGTAACTGTACTATCTACCTACCTGAAGATCGGTGACTGGAAAGCACGGTAAAGGAAGGCAGATCACTAGGCATCATCATCATCATGCATCAGATTTCAATGTTCCGACGAGTTTCCATCGCACAAGCACTCAGCTTTTTACTGAGGAACAATCAAGCCAAAACGATAAATTGCTGATAAATAAAACAACCGCTTTGGGCTTTGTATACCGGGGAAGAAAAAAAAACCAAGAAGGTCGAATAGAACGATATTGCTTGTTGCGCACTCGTATTATAGAAAGACAAAGGCTGGGAAATAAAAATGAGCG
Source organism: Cystoisospora suis (assembly GCF_002600585.1). Lineage (NCBI taxonomy): Eukaryota > Apicomplexa > Conoidasida > Eucoccidiorida > Sarcocystidae > Cystoisospora > Cystoisospora suis. Next base: position 18,180 of record NW_027158990.1, read on the forward strand.
ATGTGCCTGCAGCCGGGGGAACCTTAGAAAGTCAAATGCCGTAAAGAACGCTAATACGTCGCCCTTGCGCATTCACAGCAAACAGGCGATCAGGAAGTGTCCTTTCTGAAGCTACGCTCATTATTCAACGGTGAGTCCTTCACCTTCAACTTCAAGGATAACAACTGCATTTCCCAGCTGATCTGGCGACATCGGCTCGGGGATAGCAACGAAGATAGTGCCTTCGAAGCCTTGTTGCAAGTCTCTGACTTGGATCGTAAGATCGTCGCCATAATGCATACCGTCAATAGCGCTCTCTCTGAACCTCCAAGCGTAAATAAGTTCATCTAGAACATGCTCTAAAAACAGTTGCCCCACGCCGTATTCTATGCTGACAAAGTCATCGAATTCTTTGCTCCACTGCAGGCTGAATGCAACCTGATCCTCAGTGCCTGCGTTCCGCGTGAACGTCCTTCGCACCCTATTGGTTAAGGGAAGCCTAATAAGGCACGTCACGGGAGCGCCTGGACGACACTCGTAAAAGTACTGCCGCAGTACTGGATCGGGGCCTTCTGTTTGCGGATCCGGTAGATGTTCGGGTCCGTCACCTAGATCCGACTGCAGCCCCTCTGGATAGTCCACCCAGTCAGCACCAACAATACGTTCCCGGAGCTCGTGGACCGAACCGTGGGCTGATTTAATATCGTTCTGAATTTTCGTCATGAGACCGTTTATCAAGTCCGTAAACATTTCCTGTCCTGACTCATCACTGTCCCGAAAATTCTCGAGTTCTTCACCCAGGCTTACAGTGAGCTCTATCTCGTCTTCGGTCCCCTCGTTGAAGAAAAGCATCTGCTCTTCTCGGTGGTGTGGCGGAAGGTCAGCATAACAAATTTTCTCTCCCGGAGCCCCTCCACAGGAGGACCTGACACTTGCGCGGAACCACTGTCTGAAAGGTTCATGGTCGACGTAGCGTCCGTGTTCATGTCCTTCTAATCCGTCAGGGAGACGAATATATACAGGACGAGAACCCGGCTCATCCAAAGCACCCTCACTCCATAGCCCTTGAAGATGGCCGAGGATACCGTCTAGTAATGCTTTTGCTGGTGAATCCACACCCGACTCCTGCGCAGCCAGATGCCTGTCGAAACCGGTGGTCCAAAATAAGTTGACTTGCATCGTCTCTTCGCCCCGGGTGAGCGTGCGAGATCTCATGATTCTGCTGGCTGGAGGAAGCTGAATCCTGCACTTCATAGGATGGCCTTCCACACAGTCGAAAAAGTACATACCCACCCGGAGTGCTTCATACGGGTCTTTAGACGAGTTCGGTCTCTCCCAGGGTCTTTCACCTAAATCCGAACGTATTCCTTCAGGGAATTCACACCAGTCAGCACCACTCGTATGGCCCGAGAAAGCTTCGATGGAACCGTTAGTTTCCTCTACTTGGTGCTGGACTTTCTCCATAAGCGCTTCTAGAAAAGCCTGTGCGTCGGCACCCCCGTCAGCCTGATACAAAAGTTTCTCAAATTCCGTACACATCCCGACGGTGAACGCCATTTCTTGTTCCGTTTCCGGGTTGTGCGTAAACTCTCTCTCTACTGTGTGGGATGGAGGAACGTAAGCGTCACATACTTTTTGTCCTGCACCATGAGTGTGACAAACGAGTAACACCCTTGCTACGTTTGACGGTACTGCCAGGGAGAAATGGCAGAAAGTAACAACCCCACCACCACGCCCGAGAGAACTATGAGAACTTTGTTCGAGAAAAGAGGAGATAATGGCCGCCTACACGCCGACAGTGCGGGCCTAGAATGAGAAAGGTGCTTCTCGCCACGGCCAGACCGCCCAGGTAGCCTCCTACAGCTCTCCTGCTGCAGCCCCCCCATCTTGTAAAGTCTACAACTAACGAAACAAGAGGCCTGCCGGAGTTGGAGCGTCAGAGAAGCTCGGGCTGCTACGGCGCCGAATAGCAAAACTCATCAACTGAGAAGGCAGGGAGAGGGGAACCCTCGAGTCTGTACGCTGATGAAGGGGAAGAGGGGTGGACGGTGACTAAGAGGACCGGAGGAGGTGCAGCCTTCTGTTTGGAGGGCGGTGAGACAGTTTGGGATGATTCGGGTGCAAGTAGATAAATGTGTACGCATGGATTCGGGTATGTTGCATGCGTACACGGGAGGGGTTGAAGTGATGGCCCGGGAATGGGTGGATCCTTTTTAGGACAGGGCTTCATAATGTCGTGAAGGAATCAACTGGCCTTTCACTCGTGTTCTGGCTGTTGTAAAGAATAAGGAGAAAGAGAACAGTGATGACAACGGTGATTGTCATGACTCTCGTTAGACGCATCAGTAGGAAAAGCACCACGGGCACCAGCAGCAACGCAAGTGTTTTCCAGTCCCTTCTTTCTCCCCCCCCCACCTTCCCCTTCCTCGTGTGATTCTCAGGCGGCAACTTCTCATCGCACACCCTCACCGCTCGTGTCGGGTTGTTCCCAAAAACATCGGTCTGTTTCCCTGTCACTTTTCAGGAGATGAGATGAACACGATACTGTATAGCAGTCCCGAAGAGAAACACAAAGAACGAACGTAGCAGGGATGAGAAAAAGAATCTCACAGGATCCTCAATACACGGACCCCGCCGTTGGGCCCGCCAACGCTGCTGTTACAGATTGCTGAGTAAGAGAGGAGTTTCGTTTGACAGGAAGGGTGGTTCCCGGAACGTCGGGGGTACGCGTCACTTTCACGCCCCCTTTTCATTCCAGACACGTCGACTATACTGCATCTGTCAGCCCGGACACTACTACCGCTACTCCTTTTCTCAGAAATGGAAGTGTTGGTCTTTGTTCGGGGTGTACTACACGTGCACTGTCGGGACTGCATGAGAACCAAGTGAATACAAAGGCAAGGAGCGACAGGGAGCGGGACCGAGCAGAAAAGGACAGGGAAGGAAAAGAGGAGAAGAACGGAGGTCCGACAGGAGACAAAAAGAGGCGCTCTTATCTGTTGTTCCTCCTTCAACACAGTCTTTCTCTGTAGACGAACAGAAGGTTGCATGAGATCCGAAGAATCAATCTAGTGGCGACCGTCTGCGTCTCCGCTTCGGTACAACATCCGTTTCCTCGCTATGGTTGTCTTTTGGACCCCATTAGCAATGATCTCCCCCTTTCTTCTTTGCGTTGACAAGAAGTGACTTTGCTTGTGGTCCTTGTTTATCTATGGAAAATGAAAGAAAGCAGACAGAAAGCTGCCGACTTCGCAATTTGAGAAGACAAAAAACAAACAAAGGGTACGGCTCTCTGAAGCGAGGGGGCACAGGATTGAGGAGCAAAACAGAAGAGACAGAGAAGGGAGAAGATGATGTGGGAGAAAATACGAAGAAGAAATCTTCTGTTCTGCTCGTTCATTATGACCAGTCTCCGCTCAACATTTTTCCTCTCGGCACCCATCTACGTCTACAGTCTACATATATATATTTATATGCATGCATATAGACAGATGGATATACAGATATACGTAACACTGTATATCTGTCCGCATCTAGTCGCACGTATATATATATATATATATGCACGTTACTACACATTTATTTATACGCAGTCCTTGTACGTGCATACATGTATACCCGTGTCTACATGCTGAAAACTACCTATATCCATGTTTCCATCTACATCGTGCAAGTAAAAACGTAGATGCTGGTTGACATCTTCCTCGTTTCCTTCACTTTATCTCACTTTTTTTTTCCTTTTATGACTCTCGCGCACGTTCCCTCTTTTTTTTTATTTCTCTCACTTTCTCTTTTCTTTTTTGGTCGGGGACGATACCGTCAACCAAGGATAGGGAGGACTTGAAAGGCTAACTCTAGTTCTTTTTTATGAGATAGTGGGTCCTACAGCAGGGGGAAGGAGGCAGGTGTCGTGTCCGTTGAATTATCAAGTCCACCATGTACTACTTAATACTAACATGGCGGGGGGAGACGTGGGGCCGCTCGCTGACACAGTACTAAAATACAAACGCAGCACAAATCTGGAACACGCGACTCGCCTATTTTAAGACGACTGAGGGTAGCCTTTTTATCGAGCAGGTCGCATGGAGCCGTCTTATTTGTTGCCAGTCAGTTAGCCACAGCTCTGTCGAGTTCAAGAGATTGGACAGACTTCTAGTAAGGCGCGCATGTTTCCAGATGTGCCGAGCCGTTGTGTATCGGCATGACTATTATTCTTCAATTTCCTGTGTGTGATACACAGCAAAAGACTCAATGGGATCGAACTGTGGACACGCTTAGTAATAGTAGTTCCCGGTTCAAGGCAGAACACACCTTCACGTACCCCCCCGGCACCGATGATGTATGTGGTGTCAGTCATGCGCACTGGTAGTAGGGAGGCGCAGGAGGGGGCCAGGGCGGATTCCTCCTTGACGGAGACATGAGTGGTCCATTCAAGAGAGCGGTTGATCAGGGGACAGGAGAGAACGGCAAATCTGCCTTTCGATGACTCTGTCGAGAAGAAAGGATTACGCTTCAGCACCAGGAAGCTGGCGGACCATATCAGCCGCGTGCGGGCAAAAACACTGTCTCAGGAGAAGAATATACCAGGATAAAACTGGTGAGTACTAACGACACCCTCGAATCTACCTGGAAGCTCAAAGATGTGAATTATCTGCCTGCCCTTTCGGCCGCTCGGTATAAGTACAGATGGCCTCTCGGGCGATACTGATGAGGACAGATGTCTGAAGATTCGCGCTTTCGTTAGGGTGCGACTGCCTCCACCCTCGGCAGCTTAGCCTACTATGCGGTGTTAAAAGTCATTCCAAGTAAAACCGGTGGTTTGTTAGTATTTATGTCATCATTGATAATCTTAGGCCTATTTGCAGAAATTCGAGTGGGGAGCTGTCCAAGATCGCGCGTCTCTACCTTACACATTCTAGTCCGCTCGAGTCAGGAGCTGCAAGTCATTGTCGTTTCCATGGAGAGGTTGCTCTTCTTTCCATTCTCTAGCACTGAGGAACGAAAAGAAGCTTTCTGTTCTCGTGTCATTGGTAGTTGACAATAAACGGCAAGGCTACGCGGAAGGAAGAGATGGAAAGGGGAGCTCATCTCGAGAGTAAGGACGAGAATATCATGCCCGTCCGGAAATACCGCAAAGCGCCAAGAAATCCGTGTAATACGTGGTGATTTACACCATAAAGAAGCATGACCAGGCATGTAAGACCCGGGTATAGCTGGATCTTTTGAGAGCGTCGCCACCCAGCCACCACTAACATCCACTGGTGGATATGATGAACCGTTCGGTCGAGATGCTTCGAAGCAGTCTTAGTGCTATTACTGATGGGAGGGAGTGCGCTAGCTAGCTTTCCTCAAAATAAAACCTTCCTGGAAAAAAGTCGCTTCTCTTGCTGTCCCGGGTGCTGGCTCGGTCACGAACGAGCAGACTGTAAAGACCCGGAGTACAAAACCAGTGACGATGACTGTAAAAGCAATGTGGATAGTAAAGAACTCATAGCCTTCTGATGAGAGAGGGAAGAGGCATTAACCGCAGCTGCTCCGCCTGGGGGGCGGAGTCCGACAGAGAGTCTCGTGGTTCTCTGTCACTCCGAGTACCGGCGGGATGAGGGTCGTCCGGGTGCACCGATCTCCGGCCTCGCGTGCAGCCTGCAACCTGGCCATCCCGCCCCCAGCCCCCGTGAGAAAGAAAGCGTAGGAAGAAGAGAAGACTCCTAGAGGAGCCTAACGCAAAGCTGCTGGAGAATGAGCATTTTCACTTACTTTCCAACTGAAGAAAGCATTGTAGCCTCACAAAAGCAATACAGCCAATGCGGCCGTGCATTCCGGTAACGTCTCGCATGAAACTACGATGGCTGAGAGTGGCGGGAGCAGTCGTGGTCCTCTGATCGGGAAAGCCTGACTGAAAGCAAGCAAGCCTACTGAAGTCACGAGAAATGCTCCACGCAGGACCGGACAGGAGAAAGACAGTGCGTTTTGAGAACAACAAAGGTTTCAAGGAACCTTGAAAAAAAAGAAAACGATAAACTCAAACCCACCACTTTTATAGTCCTATCAGGATCTTCCTGCGCGATGGTCTCACAGCTCGTACGCGGCTCGATTGTCGACGACAACAAACAGCTAGTAATAGTAGCGCGGTCGTCCGACAAGACAACCGACTCAATCCGACTCTAGTGGCAATGCTGGCCTAGCCTCAAACAGGACGACATTAGCTAACTCCCTCGGGGGTGCAGAGCGAACACACGTGTAGGACACGAGCTAAGCCAGCGATAGTGAACTGGCAAACAAAGGCTTTGTAGAGCCTCGGGTGTCGCCCCGCCCGTATTGTCCTGCGTTTCTTAGCTGCCCGAGAATCTTCACACTAGCCCATTAGAATCCTTCAGAACGTCTCCAAAAGAGCAAAGCTACTATTAACAATCACTCCAGCGATCCACGATGAAAAGCTGACTTTTCATGGAGATTCATGTTGTTGATGTGTGGTGGCGTTTATGTCCCTTTGTTGGGACTTGAGTCCTTCCAGCCATGTTTGAGCTATTGGCTCTTTCTACCGTTTTAAATAAACACCGTTCGTGCGGAACGAATATAAATAGACATCTATGTCATTTGTGTTGGCATGGTTACGAGAACAAACCTTTCAGCTGACTATGCTGACTTCAGTCCCGATCAACTCCCCGCTGTTTCCGACCCGTTTGTTCTTATGTCGGGCTATTCACAATTCTACCGTCCTTTCCACCCTTTCCTTCTGCCGTCTTCGGCTTCTGGATGAAGATCCGCAGTACCTACGAGCCACACAGCTCCGGGTGTTCGACGGAGTAGCGCCAGTTGCACGGATGTTGCCAAGTCTAACCCAACAACTATAGCGAGGTCATCATCATCATCCTCTACCACCCACTTTTCGTCCCTCTCCTTGATTGTTTAAGAAGGCGAACTATGTTTCTCAGCAGGATTGACGGGGACAGACAGAGACAGACAAGAAGACGACAGCGGAGAGGTGTCCTGACAACACATGAAAAGAGGACGGAGAAGAAAAAGAACAGACAAAAAGACAAATGTACACAAGAAGCGGCCGGGAAGAGCTTCACAGAACCAGGAAAGCTTCGGCGTTTGATGTGTGTGGGGATCCGCCGTCTTCCTCTCGGTCTGATTTCGAATCCAAGGAACCTGTGACGTCTCCCCTTCGAGCCTACGAGGGTGTGCGTGCGTTTCATTGAGCCGGTCCCCTCAGCAGATGGGAAAGAGAGAGAACCCCAGGACAAAGGTAGATTTACTGAAAGAAAGGAAGCGTTTGTGACAGAAGGACCGCAACTGGCTACAGAGGAGGCGCAACAAGGAGACAGAGAGTTTGCTTTGAAGATGTGAGGATTCCTAAATAAGGGTGGTGATCCTTACCTTGAGTGGAGAAAAGGAAAAGAAGAATCACAAACGAATGCTTGGGAATAAGGGTGTACTATAGCCGACCAACGAAATCATCTGCACTCCACATGAATTGTATATGGTAGAGGAGAATATAGAGATAAATAAAGAGACCAAACGGCAAGAGAGATGATAAGTCCGGCTGACGATCATCGTGTATGGAGATGAAGAGGAAAAGGACTTTTTATTCTTTCCTTGTCCCGGTGAGAAGGAACCTTCTCGTTGTGGTACTCTCCTTCTCCCTCGGTGGCACGGAGATCTTTGACCCTTCCATGCATGTCCGTGATCAAAAGAAGGTTTTCTTCTCAACAGAAGAACTCTCCTGACTCTACCTTTATCCGAGAAGATTATAGCTAAGGAGCTCCTGCCAAACTCTGTACGGCTCCGGAGCCTTACAAGGCCGAACTCACAAGGAAACGTGATCTGAGACGTTGTCCACCCACTGGATGCAGACGAACAGGATGAGTTGCTTGATGAAGAAGAGAGAGAATAACAACAACAGCCACCTCTTTCTCTTTCACAGGAACCGAGACCAAAGAGGAAGACTGGATGAAAGAGGAAGCGGAAAAAACGGGTGAAGAGGTGGATGACGAAAATGATGACGAGAATTCCTGGGTAGTGTCATTACTCTACCCCTATGAGGGCCTCTGCTCTTCCTTCTCCGGAGAAGAACGAGAAGAGGAGAGGAAAAGAAACAGGACGGATGACTTATGTGGTAGTAGCTGTAGTAGATGTCAGAAGGAGATGCACGAAGCATATCATGGATATGGAGGGGACATTGAGGATGATGAAGGGGGGGAAGAAGAAAAGGAAACAGGAAGAGCCGCAGAAACACGAAGAAGAACAAGAGGAAGAAGACCTTACAGAAGAAGACAGAGTCCGTCCACTTCTGTGTTATGATGTAGTTTTCCTTGCGGGCTTGTTTCAGCGTCAAAACTACTTCGTGGAAAAGAGGAGAAAAAGACGGGGAGAAAGAGCCAAAGCAACAGAAGGCGCGACGAAGAGTATCCGTATCGCCCCAGTAGCGACACTTCTTGAAACATGCACGGAGCACATGCTCATGCCGTAGTCGAAGCCTAAGAGTGACTGCGGAAACTGAAGTACTGACCTCAGAAAAGGCTCTTGAGCTCGTTCACAACTAGAAAGAAGGCGCCTATCTCTTAGCTAGGAAAGCCGACTGGTCCCCGCTCCCAGCGACAAGGAAGAAGAAGAACAACAACAGCAACAGGAGGCGTTACGGCTACACGTCGGTAACGACAGAAGACAAAGAGGTTCAATTTGCAGCTGAAACGAAAAACAAAAGGGACGGTAACCATGTCGGGCTTGTGTATAAAGACGGTGATCCCTACTGTCACCAGCGAAGTGGTGACGCTAGGCGCAGTCGTAGTCGATTATCTAGTGTTGTCGTTGTTCTTCTTCATCGTTCTCCTTCTTCATGGACACCCCTTAGCGGAGATAGCAGTCGGGAGAGATAAAAAGCGACAAAGAAGTAGAGATGAAGTGAACCCCAAAGAAGGGCCATACAAGAGACAGCATATGTGCATTTAGAGAGTGGCCTACACGAACGACAGGAAAGGAGAGAAGCCGAGGGAAAGGAGGCATCACTCGCAGGAGGGAGGGATCAGCAGATAAAAGGAGAAGGGAAAAGAAGAAAGTGTAGAGAATCATTTGACCACCCTATGATTTTCCCGGCCTTTCTTCTTTTCCGTTATCCTTCTGTCCGCTGATTCTTTGTTCTCCCTGCGATCAAGGACTGCCACCGTTAATGATGACGAGGCCTTCCTGCCATTCCTTTCCTTCGCTTGGTTTGTCTCCCTAGTTTTTCAACAGAGACAAACTCGCCCCCGCTGCTGCTGGACCTCTCTGTGACTCCGTCTCTCTGTTTTCCCTCCTCAGCCAGCGAAGAAGCGAGAATTCCCGAGAAGGGGATGGCGCCGCCCCTCCTTTCTCTTTCTGTATTATATTGATAGTCTTCCATTCTTTCATACATCCTTTCAGTTTCCATTCACTAATGAATACCTTTTCCCATTCAGTTCAAATAGAGTTTTCACAAGTTATTGTTGCTTTTTCCAGCCATAGTGTCAACAGACGCGGAAGCCGACGAAGCGCACAGAACAGATATATATCTGTGACCTGCGGCTGCCCGCCGGGCAGTCGGTGACGACTACGGGGATTTAGGTGAATAAAAATGACCAAGCGGAACGGAGCCGACTATATCATGATCAGAAGGAGAAGTCATACTTCAGTTGTCTTTCGTTTTTTCTCTCTTGCTGCCTAGTCTCCTTCATTCCTTTGAACTTCTTCCTGCAAGTTCTCACCTACATCGAACTTTCTATTGTCCTGCGCGACCGAAAGAACACGACAGGTCCAAAGTAACTCCATCAGTCGTAAGAGTTGCCTGTTTTCTTTCTTCTTTTCTCACGCTGCTGGCGATGACACACGACGACCTCCAACCCGCCCCTGCGTTGTCCGTTTCAACTCCGCCGTACAGCAGTCAGGAGAAACGGACAACGACAATGACGCCGGACATACCGCGCCGCTGAGGACTGGAGCAAAAACATCTGTTTTTTTTTTCTTTCTCACTGTCCTTTTCCTCCTCCCTTTCAGCCGGCGGCATGGGTGGACAAAAGTTTGAGCAACGAAGAGACAGTCCCCCGCGGAACGACGACGATGTCGTCTCTTGGTGTGTCTTCTTGGCTCTTCACAGTCAAGACTCTTTGAAGCCTCCAGGAGAACGGTCGAAGTATAAAAGAAAAGACGTCTTTGTTAACGAACAGTCGTAGTTATAGTGCCTGTCTAAATCCCCTCCCTTTTTTACCGCCGCCTCCTGATCGATGAAGACCGGTTTTTCTTCACAGCTCGCGGCCTCTCAAACACACTCTCCGGCTCTTCACCAAGCATAGCTGGTGGCAGCCCATGAACAACAACATTAACAGGAACAACAGTAAGATGTCAATACATCACTCAGTGACCTACATCTAACTTCGTGTTGTAAGGCGAGCTTTCCCTTCCCGGCTTGAAGGGTCAGCGACGGTAATGAACGTTCTATACGTTACTATCTCATCATCATATTGTGCAATGATACGCAATAACATATGCGCTCAAGGACCGGGGTGTGCCTGAGCGTGAATGACCAGAAGCGGTTGGTGGCGGGGGTAGTCGTTGTGACAATGTCCACACCGTCGCTGTGAAGTCGTACATCATACAACAGGCTACATACACCCTCCATCCAAACACAAGCTCCTACTAAGGATAATAACAAGACAAGAAAGAGAGGGCCTGGCCGAGTCGTCACCATAATAGTACGTCTTAGACATCAGAAAGCAGACTGAGCGAAGCGAAGGAGCTTTCTCAAACCCTGGAAGGGCTAACTCCAGCAAACGAGCCGAGCCTCTCTTCCAACCCCCCCTCCCCCCATCCTCTCTGCGAACAAGGCAGAGAGCGCGTACAGCGACCTAAGCTAATGAAGGCCTTGGGAGCGCGAGCACCAGGACGATGGAAAAAAAAAAACGCGTCATTCAGAGCAATCAAAGAGCCCCCGAGGGTCTATCTCTCCCGGTTCTGCTGCAACCTTTCCATCATTCTTTCGACAACGTCGTTCTTTCGAGTTTAGATGTATGGAAAGACTCTCTTGTTAGTACTTTCTGTTTTAGACTTCTCGCCCCTAGCCAAGAACATGCTACCGCAGAACGGATTCGTGTGATATAATCGACTTCAGCAGCTACTGTGCCCCTGACATCGAAATAGATAGAAGTAGGTAGAGAGATTGAGCGACAGGTAGAGAGATCGGTCGAGCTACTACGTTAATAGATCGAGTAGCCAGATAGAGGCGGACAGATGGGTATATCAAGTAGGTAGATAGATCGAGTTAGAGCGGTAAGCAGAACGAACAGGTAGACAGGTAGATAGACTAGTCGAGATAGAAGCTAGACAGATCGAGCCAGTAGGTAGGCAAATTCGTTGGTCGAGCTAGTAGTAGCTGCGTAGACAGTAGGCGGATGGATCGATCGATCAGGTAGGTATCAAGGTAGACAGGCCGGCCTGGTACCGTGGTAGAGGTATAGAGCGACGCAGATAGTACGTGCACTGACAGGATCGCACACCGTACACAGGAATAGTTCGGGATAGTAGCCAGATCGACCGTGCTAGCAGATGTATGAATGTTGTATGAAGATAGGTTGACCGAGCTCGCAAGCAGGTAAACAGGTAGCGCTGCTAGTCAGATAGACTGATCGGATAAATAGGCTGATGGCTAGAGGCGGAGGCACCGATCTAGATGGCAAACAGATTGGCGGAGCCAGTAGATGCTAGCAGAAGAATCTGCCGACCTAGTAGGTGGATAGATGCATTCGTTGGTGAACTAGTCGGTAGATAGCTACCTTGGGCGGGTCATTTGATAGAGATGTGTATCGAGATAGTAGGTAGAAGACGCAGAAGGATGGACGGATGGATGAGTAGCAAAAAGCTATCACGACTGTTGTTGGATCTGTTGCCTCTCTGGGTCGTCCTTTTTTATGAGTCATTACTCCGTTGTTCGGGTTAGGTAAATGAACAGATGTATAAAGCAGCAGGCAGCAGGGCAACCCGAACTAGACGCTGCTTGTCAGGATTTTACAATCCTGCCTGTAATGATTCTAGGGT
>NW_027158991.1:0-2284 GCF_002600585.1 Cystoisospora suis
ACAAGTTCCTATTTCCTTGCCTTTTTCGTTTTCCTCTTCTACCGCGGTCTCTTTCGACTTGCCCGGCCCCCCCTCGGCTCCTTCGATTGTCGCTACGTCTTTCGGCTTCTGATCCCATTCTTCAACACTTGCCATCTTGAATGGCTGATCTTCTCCCCATCTCTTACTTTCTCTTAGCTTTCCACGATGTGTTGCCGCCATTTCTTTTCTCTTCNNCTTCTGGTGTCGCTCTTCTAAACGGGATTTGGTCTCTTTCCCTCCTTTCCTTTAACTCTTCCCTGGTTTTCTTTTGCCCTCTCTCCTGAGTCCATGTCAGCCTTTTTGTCTCCTGCTCTTGAAGTGGGGGCGGCGCCGGTTTTTCCACTCGCGCATGCTCCCGGTTCTTAAGCTCCCCGCTCCGTCCTCCTCGCCTCTTAGGGAGATTCTCTCTTCTTGCCCAAATTCCACGTTTTGATTGTTTTCTTTATAAAATCGTACCCCAACAGAACTCCCTGGGCTGTCTCTACTACAAGCAAGTTGACTTGGAGCGTCTTCCCCTGCACTGAAACGTTGGCTCCGCTTACTTCGTGCGTCGCCTTCAGCTTTCTTCCGTTTGCGCAGATAAAGTTTTCCATCGTTTTCAACGGCTCCTTTCTTACCCCTGTCTGCACGACCAGTTCTTCCGTGATAAAGCTCTTTACCGCTCCGTGTCAAGCAATGCTGACACCATTACTCCGTTGATTTCAATCATCAGCATGGGTAGCTCCTCCTCTTCCTCGTCTCTGCTGTCCCCACTTCTTTTGCCCGTTGCTAGTTTCTGCTCTTTTCTCTTTCTTTGTGCTTTGTTTTCAGGTATTATCGTTCGTCTCTTCGTCGTTTCATCGTCGGTCCAATTTTTCTCCCGCGTCTTGGCTTTCTTCTCCTTATTCTCAAAAGGCTCGTTTTGCACGGCGCTGCATCGCTGTTCGTGTTGTGGCTCCCTCTCTACTGCGACTTCTTCGTTCTTCTTACTATTGTATGTACTCCTGTCTTTATTTGTTATTGGACCGGCTTCTCTTGCTTATTGAAAATCGCTGCTTCCCTCCATCCTGGGGGTTATTCCCTCTTGCTGCGTCCTCCGGCTGTTCGCCTTGACTATTGTTGCTTCTGTCCTTTCCTGGTTTGGCTCCGTCGATTTTCTTTCTTCTCCCGTTAAGTTCTCCCTTTCTAGTTCCCTCTCTAACATTCTCTGTCACTTTCTTAATGGATTGCCCTCTGTACTTGCAGTGCCTCTTTTCCTTCTTCGGAAGGGTTCGGTTCTTTCCCTTCTGCCCTGAGTTAGTTATCTTTCCTACTCCTTCTTTTCCTTTACCTAGTTTTCTGTTACTTAAATTTCTCTTCCACATCCGGCAGGTTAGCCCCTTTCTCCCTTCTACATCCTTCTTGCTATACCTTAGGCCTCCTCTATGTTCCGCTGTGAGGGGGCTCGATCCCTCACACAAGGTGTTCGGTGTTATTACTCCTTTCGCCGTGACGGATTGCACTCCTTCACGCGCGGTTGCAAAACTTCCTTTCTTGCTATTGTGCGAGATCTCACCCCTTCTCGCACGGTGCGCACTGTTTCCCTATCTACCGAAGTGAGGAAGCTCACCTCCTCCCCCGCGGTCGCAACTTCCCCGGCTGGCCTCGCCGCCGGGGGTCCGGACTCTTTGTGTACTGCGACTCTTATATGCTTCGTCGTGAGGGGGTCTTCTCCTCCATGAGCGGTTCCTACCTTACTATCTACCTCTGCAGTGAAGGATCCCAACCCTTCACGCGCGGGGTATTCGTGTTTGTGATATGCCGTAGTGAGGGGGCCCAATACCTCACACACGGCCGATCCTCTGTTCTGCCCCGCCGCGAGTACGCTCAACTTCTCGCGCGCGGGGGTTCGTGCAGTCTTCTCCGCTGTGAGGGGGTCCAGACCCTCACACGCGGGCACTCTACGTTTCCCTGTTTCTCGTGTTCTTGCCGCCGTGAGGGGGCCCAATCCCTCACGCTCGGAATCTTCTGCGACCTGTCGTCTTCGTTCCTGCACCGCCGTGAGGGGCCCAATCCCTCACGCGCGGTGAATTCCTGTTCCTGCAATTCTAGACTGTGTTCCGCGGTGAGGGGGCCCAATCTCTCACACGGGCATTCTTGAGTACCTGCAGTCTTCGGCCTTGCACCGCCGTGAGGGGGGCCCATCCCTCACGCGCGGGAAAATTCTGTTCCTGCATTCTCTTTTCGTTTTCCGTTGCGAGGGGGCCCAATCCCTCAGAAACGGAAATGTTGTGGTCAGGCGTTG
>NW_027158992.1:0-2159 GCF_002600585.1 Cystoisospora suis
TCTCTTAACCATTCACTGGGTTTTTTTAATATGGGATATTCCTCCGGCAGGCCTCCCAGCTTGATTTCTCCCTGCATTCCGGCGTTACCCAGATTCCCCCCTGTTTCTCCAGCCTGTTCTACTCTAATGGCCCCCATGTACTCTATTTTCCCCTTCTTGTACCACTTGCGCAGCTGTGCTACTGAACAAGTTCCTATTTCCTTGCCTCCTTCGTTTTCCTCTTCTTCCGCGGTCTCTTTCGACTTGCCCGGCCCCCCCTCAGCTCCTCCGATCGTCGCTACGTCTTTCGGCTTCTGATCCCATTCTTCAACGCTTGCCATCTTGAATGGCTGATCTTCTCCCCATCTCTTACTTTCTCTTAGCTTTCCGCGATGTTTTGCCGCCACTTCTTTTCTCTTCTCTTGCCCCCTCTTTTCCATGTTGTTTTGCCACAGAGCGTCTTCTTCTGGTGTCGCTCTTCTAAACGGGATTCGGTCTCTTTCCCTCCTTTTCTTTAACTCTTCTCTGGTTTTCTTCTGTCCTCTCTCCTGAGTCCATGTCAGCCTTTTTGTTTCCTGCTCCTGAAGTTGGGGCGGCTCCGGTTTTTCCACTCGCGCGTGCTCCCAGTTCTTGAGCTCCCCCGCTCCGTCCTCCTCTCCTCCTAGGGAGATTCTCTCTTCTTGGAAATTCCGCGTTTTGATTGTTCTTTTTATAAAATCGCACCCCAACAGAACTCCCTGGGTTGTCCCTGCTACAAGCAAGTTGACTTTGAACGTCTTCCCCTGCACTGAAACGTTGGCTCCTCTTACTTCGTGTGTCGCCTTCAGCTTTTTTCTTCCGTTTGCGCAGATAAAGTTTTCCACCGTTATCAACGTCTCCTTTCTTACCCCTGTCTGCCCGACCAGTTCTTCCGTGATAAAGCTCTTTACCGCTCCCGTGTCTAGCAATGCTGACACCATTACTCCGTTGATTTCAATCTTCAGCACGGGTAGCTCCTCCTCTTCCTCGTCTCTGCTGTCCCCACTTCTTTTGCCCGTTGCTAGTTTCTGCTCTTTTCTCTTTTTTTGTGCTTTGTTTTCAGGTATTATCGTTCGTCTCTTCGTCGTTTCATCGTCGGCCCAATTTTCCTCCCGCGTCTTGGCTTTCTTCTCCTTGTGCTCAAAAGGCTCGTTTTGCACGGCGCTGCATCGCTGTTCGTGTTGTGGCTCCCTCTCTACTGCGACTTCTTCGTCCTTCTTACTATTATTTGTACTCCTGTCTTTATTTGTTATTGGACCGGCTTCTCTTGCCTTGAACTCTATTGAAAATCGCTGCTTCCCTCCATCCTGGGGGTTATTCCCTCTTGCTGCTTCCTCCGGCTGTTCGCCTTGACTATTGTTGCTTCTGTCCTTTCCTGTTCCGGCTCCGTCCATTTTCTTTCTTCTCCCGTTAAGTTCTCCCTTTCTTGTTCCCTTTTTAACATTCTCTGTCACTTTCTTAATGGATTGCCCTCTGTACTTGCCGTGCCTCTTTTCCTTCTGCGGAAGGGCTGGGTTCCTTCCCTTCTGCGCTGAGTTAGTTATCTTTCCTACTCCTTCCCTTCCTTTACCTAGTTTCCTGTTACTTAAATTTCTCTGCCACATCCGGCATGTTAGTCCCTTTCTTCCTTCTGCATCCTCCTTGCTATACGTTAGGCCCCCTCTATGTTCCGCGGTGAGGGGGCTCGATCCCTCACACGAGGTGTTTGGTGTTATTACTCCTTTCGCCGTGACGGATTGTACTCCTTCACGCGCGGTTGCCAAAACTTCCTCTCTTGCTATTGTGCGAGGTCTCACCCCTTCTCGCACGGTGCGCACTGTTTTCCTATCTACCGCCGTGAGGAAGCTCACCTCCTCCTCCGCGGTCGCAACTTCCCCGGCTGGCCTCGCCACCGGGGGTCCGAACTCTTTGTGTACTGCGACTCTTATATGCTTCGTCGTGAGGGGGTCTTCTCCCCCATGAGCGGTTTCTACCTTACTACGTACCTCCGCCGTGAAGGATCCCACCCCTTCACGGGCGGGGTATTCGTGTTTGTGATATGCAGTAGTGAGGGGGCCAATCCCTCACACACGGCCGATTCTCTATTCTGCCCCGCCGCGAGTACGCTCAACTTCTTGCGCACGGGGGTTCCTGCAGTCGTCTCCGCTGTGAGGGGGTCCAGA
>NW_027158993.1:0-204 GCF_002600585.1 Cystoisospora suis
CGACAAGCAGATCGAACAGAGTCGCCAGAGGGCAAGGACGGCCAGATCGCGCACTCGACGACCCAACACTCAAGAGACGGGCTCGACAGGAACATAGCAGGAAAAAGCCAGCCCCGGACAAGGCAAATCCAGCTCACCAGAAGCTTGAGCATCTCCAGCAGATCACCATCGCATCGCCTACGCCGACCAGAGAGAGGAAAGGAG
>NW_027158994.1:0-206 GCF_002600585.1 Cystoisospora suis
ATATCAGGAGAGGGACAGCCCCGGACAAGGCAAATCCAGTTCACCAGAGGCTTGAGCATCTCTAGCAGATCACCATCGCATCGCCTACACCGACCAGAGAGAGAAAAGGAGTACTGCACGAGTAAGCAAAGAAGTTTGACGTCTCCTAGAGGAGACAAAAAGTTGAAATAGGATGCCAGGAATTTATTGGGAGCTCCCCAGGGTCC
>NW_027158995.1:0-360 GCF_002600585.1 Cystoisospora suis
TCTCCTTCAGCTTGATATTCCCTGTGCTTAAACAAAAATGCCACTTTAGGTTCATTAAAAAAAAATAATAATCTGTTAATTTTAAGCTTTTTATCCCAAATTCAAAAATAATAAATATAATTTTTTTTATAGAGATTTTTATATAAAAATTTAAAATGGGTCGTGCTTCTCCTCTTTCTTGCTTTGAGCTCCGCAACGTTCCCAAACTTCACGAAAATTCGCACACTCCACGTAGGAATTAGCCCAAAGACTCTTTCGATCCTCCTTATTATCTTCTTCCTTCTCTTGATTACGAGTAATGACACTAATGAAGTCGGGTCGACGCGAAATGGCGTCTGCAACAACATTCTGCCTGCCCGG
>NW_027158995.1:755-895 GCF_002600585.1 Cystoisospora suis
ATTGGAACAACGGGTGAGCTAACATTGCAAAATTAGGTATCAACTTTCGATAATAACCCACTAAACCTAAGAAACCTCTCACTTGTCGCCTCGTCTGTAGCTCCTCCGGCCAGTTCCTGATCGTAGATACCTTCTCCGGG
>NW_027158995.1:1483-1669 GCF_002600585.1 Cystoisospora suis
TAGCGATCCAACATTGCTCCAACTTCCTCTGCTACTGCCTTTCCTTCTTTCTTTAGCCATTCGCTAGGTAGTTCTCGTATTGGGTACTGCTCCGGCATCCCGCTAAGCATCGCGGTTGCTGTTCCCTTCTCCGCCTGTACTGATTCTATCGATTGCACTCCCGCTGGTACCTCTTCTATCTTTATA
>NW_027158996.1:0-246 GCF_002600585.1 Cystoisospora suis
TGCTTAAACAAAAATGCCACTTTGGGTCCATCGTGCTTCTCCTCTTTCTTGCATTGAGCCCCGCAACGTTCCCAAACTTCACGAAAATCCGCACACTCCACGTAAGAATTAGCCCAAAGACTCTTTCGATCCTCCTTGTTATCTTCTTGCTTCTCTTGATTACGAGTAATGACACTAATGAAGTCGGGTCAACGCGAAATGGCGTCCGCAACAACATTCTGCCTGCCCGGCTTGTACACTACTTCG
>NW_027158997.1:0-121 GCF_002600585.1 Cystoisospora suis
GGTAGCTGCAACTGCTGGCAAATAGGCTTGGGCGGCACAAAACCGTACAATAACTCGAAAGGCGCATGTCTAGAACTGGAATGTTGCGTGCTATTATACGCAAATTCCAATAAAGGTAATA
>NW_027158997.1:686-1063 GCF_002600585.1 Cystoisospora suis
CAGCTTGATATTCCCTCTGCTTGAACAAGAATGCCACTTTAGGTTCGTCTTGCTTCCCCTCTTCCTTGCTTTGAGCCCCGCAACGCTCCCAAACCTCACGAAAATCCGCACACTGCACGTAAGAATTGGCCCAAATACTCTTTTGATCCTCCTTATTATCTTCTTTCTTTTCTTGATTACGAGTAATGACACTGATGAAGTCGGGTCGACGCGAAATTGCGTCCGCAACAACATTCTGCCGGCCCGGCTTGTACACTACTTCGATATTAAAGTCCATTATCTGATCCAGCCAATAGCCCAACCTCGGATTAACTTGGTCTTGCTTTAAAATTCTACTTAAAGTTGCGTGATCGGTCCACTGTCACGGTCTTACTTCC
>NW_027158998.1:0-200 GCF_002600585.1 Cystoisospora suis
AAGTCGGGTCGACGCGAAATTGCGTCCGCAACAACATTCTGCCGGCCCGGCTTGTACACTACTTCGATATTAAAGTCCATTATCTGATCCAGCCAATAGCCCAACCTCGGATTAACTTGGTCTTGCTTTAAAATTCTACTTAAAGTTGCGTGGTCGGTCTCTACTGTCACGGTCTTACTTCCAATAAACTGTCTCCACCT
>NW_027158998.1:688-888 GCF_002600585.1 Cystoisospora suis
AAGAAGAGTTTATGTTCGTGGACGCGTTTCAATACTAACTCGAGATGTTTCAGATGCTCCTCCCTGGTTCTCGAATAAATTAAGACATCATCCAAATAGACAACCACAAATTCATCTAACTCTTTTATAAATATACTTTGCATCAATCTCTGAAACGTAGATGGTGCCCCTGATAAGCCAAACGGCATCACTTTAAATTG
>NW_027158999.1:0-121 GCF_002600585.1 Cystoisospora suis
GCAACACTGCTGAGCGGGATGCCGGAGAAATGTCCTGTCGGAGAGCTACCAAGCGAATGGCTGAAGAGAGAAAAAAAAGAAGTACCAGAAGATGTAGGAAAGCTGCTGGACGACTACGCGG
>NW_027158999.1:623-971 GCF_002600585.1 Cystoisospora suis
TTAATTTATTCTAAGACGAGAGAGCAACATCTGAATCACCTCGAGTTGGTATTAAAGCGGGTGCGTGAGCACAAGTTATTCTTACAATTACCTAAATGGGAGATAGCTACACAATGCATAAGCTACTTGGGATTTGTGATAGAACCAGGAACTGTCTCGGCGGATCCGAGTAAGGTCGCGACTATAAAAGAATGGCCAGAAGCGCTGCAATCGCGGCGACAGGTTCGAGAATTCCTTCGATTGGTAGGCTATTACCGAACGCTAATCCCTAACTTTGCAAAGCTTGCGTATCCGCTATTCCAAGTGCTAAAGGAGGACTCCGATCTCGTGTGGCGAAGCAGGCACACG
>NW_027159000.1:0-1768 GCF_002600585.1 Cystoisospora suis
AGTAGTAGTGGTAGTAGTAGTCATTATTATTCTCATACAACTAATAGTACTAGTACTAGCTATAGGAGTAGGAGGAGGAGTGATAGTATTAGTAGTATTAGTAGTAGTATTAATATTAATAGCAGCCAGAATAGTAATAGTAGAAGTACTACTGACAGCACTAGGAGGAGGAGTAGTAGCGACTCTACCTCTACTACTACCTGTACGAGTAGTAGTCGCTCTCCTTCTTCTTCTTCTTTCTCTTATGATAGCAAGCAGAATAATAAGAATACGGAGAATTTCAGCACTAATACAAGAATTGTCACTCCTCTTCTGGAAGAGCAGCAGAAGCCCTCTACTTCTGAGGCTGTGTGTCTCTCAAGTCATGATACGAATGGGAGTCCTACTGATACAAGGTCATCTACAAGCACAAGCTCTTACCTCCCTGGGAATACTACAAGCGCTACTTCTGGCTTGTCTTCTTCTTCGCTACCCTCGTCAAGATCTTCTTCTTCTCTTTCGCATCCTTCCACGTCTCATTCTCAGCCACCACGCAGTCCGCAGAGAGACAAAACGTCTCCTTCTTCTTCCTCTTCATCTGCCTCTCCTTCTTCCTCTTCATCCGCCTCTCCTGCTTCTTCTTCTTCAGATACTCTTAGGGCGAAGCAAGAAAGAGGAGACGACTCGAAGAGTGCGATGTCTGTCTCTTCCTCTCCTCCTGCTGACGCTGGGAGGTGCTGCAGAGATCCAAAAGAAGAAGAAGAAGAAGAAGCAAAGCCACCAAATTTACAGAAGAAAAGTCGAACCGAAGATAACCGCGAACAAAAAGAAAAAGAAGAAAGAAGGACAGTTGGAGGAGAAGGAGGAGAAACGAGGCCAGGAGATGTAAAAGCGACAGAGAAATTTCCTTCTTCTTCTTTCTCTCCTTCTCTCTCATCCTCTTCGTCTACTCGTACACAACAGACCGACCAAGCCGGCCGAGAGAAAGATCAAAGAAGAGAACAAGACAACTCTTCTTCTTCTTCTCTCTCTCCGTCTTCATCTTCTCCAAGTCAGACTGGCAACGAAGTGGATCATGAGTAAGAAGAAGAACTTCCCTCCTGAGAAATTACCTCTGTAGACTTCTCTTTCTCCCTCTCTCTCTTTCTCCCTCTCTCTCTTTCTCCCTCTCTCTCTCTCTTTCTCCCTCTCTCTCTCTCTCTCTGTCTTTCTCCCTCTCTCTCTCTCTCTCACACTTCATACTCAGTCGTTCAATACTCTTCTACATACATTCATCTATCTATCTATTTATCTTTAATCTATCTTCAATTTATCTATCGTCTGGGATATAGCCTCTTCCTGTCTAAGTCGTATATCTAGATATATCTCTCTCTATACATAGAGATGTCGAAACTTTCATGTGGAAAGGGGTCTATGGTCTTAATAGTCTAAAGTGGGTCGACGCCTCTTCATGTGTAGTTTGAGAGAGGTTATCTTCTTTATCTATCTGTCTATCTATTTCATCCATCTATCTATCTATATATCTATCTCTGTTTTGTCTCACTATCTATTTGTCTATGACTTATCATCATCTATCTTCCTTTAATCTTTCTTTGATCTTGTTTCTTTCCATCTCTCTCTGTCTCTGTCTCTCTTCATTCTTGAGTTTGGGGAGTTTCGCGGCGGCTCAAAGCCTATTGACGGTCGTAGTCTTCTCTTTCAAAGTCTTTCTTTCTCTACCTTCTCCTGTGATTCTCCGACCTCTCTTTTCATCTCTTTCTTTATCGTTCTTTCTTTATCTTTCTTTCTT
>NW_027159001.1:0-7198 GCF_002600585.1 Cystoisospora suis
GAAAGAAAGGAAAAAAAGAGAAGGAAGAGCGACGAAAGAGATAGTGCGAAGAATAAGATGAGCAAGTCGCAGAATGCTGAAGAAGCAACCGGCTACACAGATGGTACGACGAGATGTTTCTCCAGTTTTCTCTCCTCTAGCAACGACCTCTTGAGGTGCAGAAGAAAGAGCAGTTTGAGAAAATCGAGGAGGAAAAGAGTGCAGACGGAGATGATGGAAGAGAGACAGAAAACGAAACCGACGAAAGACGTGTACAACGCCACTTGTTACACTGGAGACAGTGACCTACTAGATAGATAGATAGATAGATAACGGTGACGAGCAGAATACATATCAAGTATGAATCTGTCCCTGATATACATCCGTATATTTGAGTTAGCGAGAAGGCGTGCATGGTCGAGGAACATATACAAAGACTCAGGCTGTGCATCTTTTGTATCTCTACATACACCAGTGTCCTATTCTTCTTAATGATCCGAGATCTTTATTTAAACTGCCCAGCAGATTGTATTTATCTCTTTTCACGTCTCCATCACTCGTATCTCCTAGCATCTTCGCACTATGGCTCGTCATGCTTCCTAGCTAGCTAGCTACCAGTGTGTCTGTCCACCTCTCAACTCGCATCGATGAAAACAAACTCACCGACCAGCCAAGTCGATGAAACCCATACAGGCCGAATAAACGTGACGTTGAGAATGTAAAGCAGTTTCTTGCCAGTCGAGAAAAGAAGACAGTCTCTTCTTTCATTCTCTTTTCTTCTCATGTAAAAGGATGAGAGACAGTAGACGTGTGAATGGAGAAAGATCGTTTCAATCGATCTCTTTTTCTGAGCTGACCTTTACACGGTTGGCCTGGTTTGCCATCATTCCCTGTATAGCCCTCCCGACACTTGCATGTAGGGGGAGCATCGGTATTGTTGATACAGTCGCTATTCTCTGCACATCCACCTCGATTCTTCGCGCATGCATCGATAGCTGAGAGAGAAAAAGACAACATTAGAAGCCCCATACATCATCGATATGATCATGACAGGCATCGAACTCCATACGACACAATCCATAGCGGGATCAACAGTCCAAGCCAGCATGCGATGTCGAGAAACAACATAAGAAGATCAGAGGAATTGAAGAGACAAGTCTTCTTCAATCCTCTGCATCACTAGTCTGAGAGGAGAGCTGAAGAAACTCTTCTTTCTCGAGATCTTTGCGAGATCAACTGATAAAGAAGAAGAACTCTATCCCGTCTATGGTATCACATCAGGTAACGACAGAGTAACGGATAATACCGATGTAGGCAGTCCTTCACGACATATTGCAGGAAGAGGGATAATACACGAAAGAAAGAAAGAAAAAGAAAAGAGAGATCTTAGAGAAGACTCGCCACACCATGACCTGACTGACTTTATCCGTGGATTGAGCACCTTTTGTGTAAGAGATGGGATAAAAGACTCTCAATGAGAACCCGTGCAAATGTAGACAAAGCAGCCTGCCTCTATGGATGGATAAATGCGAATAAAGAAGGTACAAGAGAACATGTCGACAGCATGGGCAGTACAAGAGCCAAGACAAGTTGCAGGAGAGGAAGAAGAAACGGTGGCTCGTGTACAAGACTTTACAAGGAAATGAAACGCAAGATGAATGAAGAAAACGAAGAAGAAAAGAACGAATGTATGGCTTTTAGATCGCTTTCTCGAAGTGCTAAGAAGCAAGGCTAGCGAGGGGCTGTGCAAGTTGAAGAGAAAGAAGAGAAGAGAGAAGAGAAGAAGAGAGAAGAGGAAATACGTACGTTCACAGGATTCTCCTTTTAATTCTCGGTATTCATTACAGACACATTTATAGCTTCCGGGGGTATTGACACACTGTGATCGCGCTATTTGCGTATCGCATATCCGAGGTGTCTCTGCACATTCATCGACATCTGCAGGGGCGAAAGAAGAGAACAGACGAGAAAAACAAGTAAGAAACAAATGAAGAGAGAGCGAAAGAAAAGAGGAAACCTGAAAAGAAAAAAGACCACCCTTTCTCCTCTCGTTCTCGCTGAGGCACAAGTGAAGTGAGAAAGAGACTTCTCATACATGGCCCGATGTTGAAAAGAATTTCTCTCTGAGAACTCTTTCTTCATCCTGCCCGTCTCTATAACCTCCGAGAGAAAGTGTACAAGGCATCTGTCTCTACTCCATATGAGCCCGTACAAAACAACGAGATCTTCACTGAGGAGAAAGAAACAGTTCCTCTCTTCTATTTCTGATCTCCAGGAAAACAGGAAAGAGATAGATGCGTAGGTAGACAGTCTCATTGCGACAGAAAGATGCACAGAGAGAGTAAAGAAAAGAGAAGAAGAGTAGGAAAAGGAGGAGAAGAAGAGAGCATAAGGGACAGGTACGCGAGCCGAGAAAGAGAGAGAGGGTGTAGACACACTAGGAGATAACTAAATCCCAAAGTAAGAATGCTTCTGAAAACAAAGACGCAGTCACACTGGACTTGTGAAAAGCTTTTCTTTCGTAAGTAAGCAAAACCTCCTTGATTGAAGTCTGCTAGAATGTTTGGCGCTTAGAAAGAAGAGACGGACAACTTCCCTTCTCACGAGAACTTTCTTGAGAAGTTTCATGGAGAAAAGTCGATGTAGATGAAATGACTATGGAAAAAGAGTGTATCACCACAGCAGAAAGAAGAGCTGAGGCAGAGGCTAAAACATCACCCTTCTGAAGAGATCACACTGCCCTCTCTGATATATATATATATATATATATATCCCCCACTAGCTAACTAGATGATCTGGATATGCACACAGGAGTTCATCTGTATATAGAAAAAGAAATATACAAATATACCCGTGCACGTATATGACCACCCATATTTAGATATATACATGTACGATAGGATGGATGTATCGGCACACATGTCTGTCTGCATATCTTTGGGAATCTAAGTACACGGCTGTATCTAGACTCATACAGTGAAGGGTTTGTGTCGCTTCTGAACCCGACTAAACCCTGTGATGTAGAACACAAGAGACGTCTATTCATAATGTCGAAAAGTTCACGCATACACGGGCTTAGAAATACACCACCCCCCAAAGAGACTCACGATACACAGGTAGAGCTATCTGCATATACAGGCGATATGTGAGGGTATCAGTTGGTCTGAAGCGGTTTGAAAATACGCCGGCTCCTTCCCCCATCGCCCGGTCCTCTCGCATTCCTTCACGTCTTCGTACGCAGTCCCGGCCCTGTCAGTCTCCACCGCGCATGAGTAGACACAAGCACACATGCCCTAAAACGAACCACCACGGTAAAAAATCCATTGATTGATTGATAGATAGAGCGTTTTTGAGTACGTACCGTTACAAGTTGCGTTGATATTTCGACCCGAGGATCGGAAGCCCTCTTTGCAGGCACACTGGAAGTCAGGAGAATCTGGAATCGAAACACAAGCTCTAGCGTTTGGCAAACTCGCACAGTAATTGTTCCCTGAATCAGAACATCCTGAATACCAAATTGCACATCCAGGACCAGCAGCGAGCCAATCAGTAGATAGATAGATAGATTACAGTTGGCTACATAAGGCGGTCAGCCCTGCGCGGGGGGTTCCGACCAGATCCCAAAGCACAGCGACCTTTCTTTCCTGTCTTTTCTAGCTGGCCCTCCACCATTCACTTTTTCTTTCCGTTACTGCTCGTTGCTGTTTTCGCCTATCCCCCCTTCAGACGTGATCATGAAATATTCCAGGAGAACCGAAGAACTGCACGGCAGATTGTCTCCCTACTGTCTTTTGTCCCCTTTCCCTCCCCACCGGGCGAAACAAACACTCGAAGCGGTTGAGCACCCGCGCACGGCAATCTATTCTTAACTTGTTCTTCTCTTCCTTCTCGCTGTCCTTACCTGATTTGGATTCCGACCCCCCCATGGCGAATGAGCAACCACATAGAAAGCTTAGCCAGATTGTCCATAGCAAACAAAACCTCGAACTGAAAAAAGAACGATCTTGCTTAAGCTGGATGGAGCAACAACCACCCGGCTCTACGCAGTCATAAACACCTTCATGAGACCTCGCTCTGAAATTTGTCGCTCTTTTCAAAGGAATGAAAAGCGTGTTGGAAAAACCGGTTGGGAACTCGAACAAATTCTTGAAGATGGAAGAGATGCCCGCGGATACCGGTTCCCAACTGCCCTCCTGAGTGCATGGTCACTCCGTCTCACGTGACAGCGGGATCGCGGGACAAAGAGACGCCGAGAGTTTTGAGGGTAAAACGCACCGAGAAGGTAAGAGTTATGATCCTACATGGGTTACAATCTTACGTGTGTGTGAAGATGGCTTCTACCATTGATGGGAGTGCAGGCCAGAGGTGGACGTTGTGAAAAGGCCGAACTTCGGTCCCACTGATGCGTGACCAACTATGGTTTCTTGTACCGCGACGCTAAGTCGTGTAAAGTTTCTGTAGGGGCCAACCAGAGGAAAGGAAATTATGTCTTTTGCTCGGCCGTTCCTGTCCATCAAGAGGAAGGGACTCTCCCTACTGAATGTCCGACCGCGACAGAGACGTTCAGGTCGGTGTTGGGGTTTGGGGCATCGAATCTCGATGGTAGAAAGCATCGGCACTCCCCATCGACGCTCGCAAGTGAACATTCACACGGCTTGCGACTCTGCTCACATAGGGAGAAGGAGGCGATATTTCTTCTGGATCGGTTCTTTGTGCGTAAGGATTACTGAAGACACACGGCAATGCAGACTACGTTGTGCTGCGCTCGTCCACGGTTTTTCTGCCTCACGGGGGTACTTCGCGAGGCACCGGACAGTTTGTTCTGTCGCATTGGGTTGAGTTCTTGCTATTTCACCTGCTACGCGTGTCCACGCAGTAGATGTACTGGCTATATAAGGTTCACCATACAAACCGTAGAACTGCCTAGCTCCTGCTACGACCAGGCGCGGCCTGGGCAGGGGGCACCCGCCTCACAACGTGGCGCAACGCACCTCAGTGCATGAACCCTCCGCGGGACCCGCTGAAGCACGTATGCTGGCGACGTGTACTAGCAACACAAAATTTAGACTATGCTTGAAGCTTCACATGCTGCGCCTGTGTCCGCGTTCGCTTCTTTCGGGCGTTGTGCATTGTCAGGTATCAGCACACTAGAGGAGCCCCGTTTACACCTGGCGAACTGCCGATCGGCCCTCTTCACAAGAAGTTCTTGCTATTCGTCTCGTGCGCTTTTGCTGCAGTCCAAAACTGCAGCGTACGGGTGCGTGCTCGGTTTGTTCGCCCGACTGCTTCTCCTCGTCGGTCGACAAGTGCTTGTTACCGCCTGGGTGAGTAGCCTCGAGGCACGCCACATCGGTGATCCTTACTTTTGCCTTAGTTTTCTTTCCCCCTTTTCTTGCAGCACTAGCCAGAAAAAGACGACGCAGGGTTTCCAGCACGGAATGTCTCGCTCTGACAAGCGGTTTTTCTATGACGTGTGCTGCGCCTCTGTAAGGGCTCTTCGCAGCCACTGCCAGCAGCCGAGCAGCTGCTGTCACAGTATTACCGCGGTCCTCTCAGAAGCGTTGGGCGGCGGGCGGCTCAACGAAGTCATCGGATGTTTGGGTATACACTGTCGAGAACGGACTGGGTTGCGGTGATTCACCGACAGCAGTGGGTTGTGTGCAAATTCTGCAGTAGTCGCAAGGAAACTAGC
Organism: Cystoisospora suis; assembly: GCF_002600585.1. NCBI lineage: Eukaryota > Apicomplexa > Conoidasida > Eucoccidiorida > Sarcocystidae > Cystoisospora > Cystoisospora suis. Next base: position 5,672 of record NW_027159001.1, read on the forward strand.
CCATTTCTCTCTGACGTCACCCGCGTACTAAGGAGCAGCAGGGTTGGGGACGTATGGCCCTCTCTGTCCCCGTCTTTTAGCGATGGCGTACGAGGTGCCCAGTCAGGGTTCTCTCATTTGTTCGTCTTGTGTATTCTGTCCATCTGACCTAAACCTTCCTATGAGGGAAGGAAAGCGGCAAGCAACGATAGACGGCTGTGAAGACAAGACACTAATAAAATCACAATCTTTTTGAAGACGGGGATGCAGTTAAGACAGAGAGGAGGAGAGCTTGTGTTTTCAGTCTCTTTCTTCTTTGTCCTTTCTGGGCTTTTGAGTGGAAACGAAGCTTCCACATTAAGATATAGAGAGAAAGAGAAGAATGGTTCGAATTCCGGACACATCATTATCGACAGGCAGAGTACCCGGGCCTCGCTGCATTCTCCGGCGAAATTCTGTTCTACTGACCGCTGTCAGGCCGTAAACCTCATCTCGTTCTGGCCCATCATTTCTTCAGTAGGGCCGTTGCCTTAGGAGTATTAGAAAAGATGTAGCGTCACAAATCTTCGCCAGTAAAGTTTTCTGCTGCCACGTCTTGAGTTTCTGCTGTTGCTGCCCGCCCCAGGGGACACGGAGATAGGATCAGCCCCTGGTATTGGAAGCGAACCTCTCGCGGCAACTCATGTCGCATGATCCCTTCGTGATGACTGTCCTTTGGTGTATACTCAGAAAGATAGGGACCAGGTAGGTAACAAAAAAAGACAGGCACTGTCTTGCGTACGCTCTAAGCCTCGGGAGAGCGACCAGCTGTTTGGTTGCGAGCCAGTCGGCGAGTCCGGCAGTGAGGGAATGGCTGTCGAGAGGCGAAGCTGCCAGAGCTCGTCGTCGTTTCTTCTTCAGCGCAGCCTCGGCGCCTCGTTCGTGACCTGCCTAACCATTTCACCTAATCTTAGCGAACTATTCGATTTCCATGCTACAGCTTACTCCTGTCCGTCAACAGCAACTCTGTGTTCATCAACAGCACTCGACCTTTCGACCGACGCCCTCGTGTCCTTGAGCCTGCGCACAGCTTGACTCTTGGGACACTGTTCGGCAGTCGTCCTCGAGACCGGGGACTAGCTCACATCCTTATTCCAGATCTTTCACTTGTCTTTTGCAACAGTTCAGCTAGTCATCAAGGCTCTCAACTCATCACTCTGTTCACTATTGATCTTGGGCAAGTCCTGGTCCACTCGACTGCAGGCCGACTATTCCCTGTCCCTCGCCAACACGTCACTTTTCTGAACACTTTTCTCCCGCTGCAGAAAACCACCATGGATTACACTTTCCACGGGCTTCCCGTGCCGGCCTTCTCTGCACTCGTAGCGGGAGCAGCCACAACGCCGGTCCCGGTCCTTCCGGGATGCGATGGAAAAAGTCTCAGCGGAAACCACAGCACCTGTAGGCACTCTCTCCCTGTTAACCTCTCACCTTCCGTCATGCGTGACGAGAAGTCTGCACACCCTTCAACCCTCAACCTTCCTGGCTCCTCGGCATCAGGCAACGTCC
>NW_027159002.1:0-377 GCF_002600585.1 Cystoisospora suis
ATCGATCCTGACAGGAAAGAAGAAAGTTCACAAACAAGGTCCCAACACTGCTCTATGGAACACCAACTATCAGAGGGACACATTCCGGACAGAGAGGCCAGAATATCATGGGGCGGGACTCGCAGCGAAGGCCTTGAATCAGATCTCTCTCCCTTCTATCTTCATTTGCATGTAAAACGAACAGATGGAAGACAGCGAACCGACTTAGCGGTGTACAGGGGCAGATGGGGCGCTATGGGAAAGGTAACTCATAGCAGACACCTGTTGTGCAAGTAGGAGGGTGCTATCAGACAAAAACCCTACAGAAGAAAGAAGAAAACCGCATGTGCTTTGTACGTATGAATATGTATGTAAGAATATGTACGTATGTATGAATG
>NW_027159002.1:398-555 GCF_002600585.1 Cystoisospora suis
TTCATTCTTTCTTTCTTCCTTTCCCCGCTGTTGGGAGATGGAAGATAAGAGAGAGTTACAAACGAGCATAGAAGACGTTGACGAACAACTGCCTTCTTCATCGCCTCCGTGTACACAGAGATCTTTACGTGAATAAAAAGCCTCTCCCCCAGTGTAA
>NW_027159002.1:720-4384 GCF_002600585.1 Cystoisospora suis
AAGGGAAGAGAAAGAGAGAGAGAATGTCGACTTGATTCACAACTAGAAATATGACGAGGAAAAGAAGAAGGTGTGGAGGTGAAGAGAGCTAGCCAAGAGAAGCCCGAAGATAGATAGAGAGGAGAGATCTACTAGCTCTTATGACTTTCATCCAGCCGAAGATAAGAAGAAAAACAAGCAACTTACATAGACCGAGTGGAGTTCTCAAGACGAGGGGGAAGAAGTGCCTGATACCGAGCGAAGAGACTGCAATTCGGTGGGACAAGGTAGACGTATTGAGACGACGAAACATTCGCCACCCCTGCCTGACGAATGAAAATGAAGAGAGATTGAGAGAAAAATCAGCAAGTCACCAACAACGAAGCTTGAGTGATAAGAAAGAATCTTCGCTTGTCTATACGAGAAAGCAAGAGATCAGAGAGAAAGAATCTCCAATCAGGTGGACGCCTGAAATCTAGACAAACGACACCTATACATCATTCTATACAAATCTACACATATATATATATATATATACGTATATGACGAAGATCATATCTACCCTTCTGTTGTAGAGTAGCATCAGTGTTCTTTTCACTAGCATGCAAGGAGTTCCTACTCCCTAGAAGGCTCTACAACGTTCTTCTCTTTCTCAAGAAACAAGACGGTAGACGCCACCTCGCCGGCCCGTTGGAACGCCGAGGCTTATCAGCAGCCGCCAAAGAAGCTTTGCTGTGCTATGATTCTGCCACCCCAGGACCACATACCTATATCTCTATAAAGATGAGGAGACGAATGCATGTATTGAATACAGGTACCCATCAACAGATCTGAATGAAGAGGACGGGCAGACATATACCGATATATATATATATCGGTGTGTGTCTATATGGATTAAGATAGATAAACATATATATATGTATATGGTAGTTCGACGTCCACCCTATACCATCCCCCCACAGAAAAGACACCCTACACATCTCGGACATCCCCTCAGTAAGACTGGTGTCACCAAATTCCTCTGCTCTTTTCATCATGACGGTGTTCCCTTCTTCTTCAATTTCTTCTTTCTTTGCTAGAGCATACCTATTTCTCTCTTTCCCTCTCTCTCTCTACATATATATATATATATATATGCACATCCCATCGCATCACCTCTTGACCCCCATAGCCTACAAGTCATTTCTCTATCCTACTCATGGACGTCGTGACGGTGATCTCATCATCTGAACACCGAGTCGTACTTGGTTGCATATACGTTATCATAGTAGTGAGCCAAATCATCACGTGAAGAATAAGAAAAACGAGGAAGATCGCCTTCCCATGAGCAAATACACCTCTTCTTCTGTACACGCATCCCTCCCACCACACTTATGATTGGTGGTATATAAACCCCTGAAAGGAAGAGACTCCACTGAACCCCCAAGTTGATCCGCAGCACAAGAACAACGTGAGCACCCTGGAGAATAGGGGGAGTCCTAAGAAGAGAAGATGTTATGTAACGGCATGAAAAGAGTGTGTCTTTTGTGGGTGTTCTTCTTACTCTTTCTTTGGATGAGAAGTAGGCGATATATTCATCGAGGAGCGCTTGTTGATCAGGGTGAGCTGCCTCGATGGTCATGACAGCAAGAATGGTCTTAGCTGCAACCTCCTCCCACTTGCTCCGATGACTTACGTTCAACGGACCTGGAAGCTAGGGCAAAGCGAGAACAAGAAGAAGAGAAAAGAGGAAAAGAAGAAAGGAGAGAAGGAGGAAGGAAAAGAACCAAACAAGAGGGAGATGAAAAGAAGAAAAGATGATGACATGCAGAGGAAGCCTATGGAACTCGGAAGAAGACGGTTGAGCAAGCCATTCAGAATGGATGTGTGTGCCTAAAGTCTATGTGTATCTATCTAGTCTATGTGTATCTATCTTTTCACATGCACGGAAGCTTCCTTCAGCACAGAGGAATGGTTTGGTAGAGATAGTCGTCAGTTATCGCACAGGAGACTGAAAGAAGACAGGCGCGAGACACAGGTACTCTGGAGTCTGGAGAAGGGAGTACAGATAAAACAAGAGATCTGTCTTGGTATGTTTCTCTCATTATCTTAAGAAAAGTCCCTGCTTCTCCTTCACGCACGATACGTACATACATTCTCTTCTTTTTCCTCGTCTATCTATCTATCTGTCTGTCTGTCTTGACCTATCTGCCTCTTTATAAACCCTATGCCCTGTTATTTCCTTGCATTCTTTCTCCACCTAGTCCTTCACGACTGACTACTCCTCAATGCTCTCCAAACTCTTTTCACTCATTCCTCCTTCTTGTTCTTTTTTTTCTCCTATCCACCTCTACAGCCGAGAGAAACATAGCTCCTCTTCTCTTCTCTCAATTTCTTCTCCTACCAGAAAGCCTTCATGAGCTACTTTAAACTACAGACAGACAGACACCGAGAGATATTCCATCCGCCACGACGTCTATACAGTCGACTCTAGTGAGCAGGTGGGTGTTTATCCTTTCGAAATAAATGTGAAGGAGTGAACCTTGCTGACAAAAGGATACAAGAGAGACAGAGAGAAGAATACTTACATGTATTAAAGCATTACTAACTTCTCCTCGCAATAGGGTCACAAAGACTTGAACTCTTCTCTTATCATTTCTGCACATCGTCCAACCCCAGGTTGTCTGTTGATGCTGTTCTCCTCCTTCACAACTTCCACTGCTCCCGGCAACAAGTCCTATCTGACCTGCCTGCTGCGGGTGCTGTTGCTGTGGGGACGGCAAAGATGAAGAGGGTGAGATGGCGTTACCAGTAGACGCAGTCGCACTCGAAGTTCCCCCCCCTCCCTGTCGAACTCCTGCGTCGACTTTCCTTCGATCTCCGCCTCCCCCAGTTGCCATACCTTCTGTGCTTGAAAGAGAAGAGGAATGGTTCGGAAGAGAAGATGGTGAGGGGAAGGGAAAGGAAGAGGTCTCTTTCTGAGGTGGGGATGATGACGCAGGCTGAAAGGCAGGAATAGGCAAATGAGGTTTCTGTTCCCGTAAAATAGCAGAGAGATAAAGAGGTTGACGGCCACCCCATCCTCCTCCTGTGGAGGGGCCTGTATGTCCTGGTGGGACAGAGCTAGCGGTAGCTGATGGGAGATGACGAGATGAAGAAGGAAGGCGAGAAGGAGAAACAGAAGACTTCTGTAATATCAACAGGAAGCAAGGAATGATACACAAACATAAAAAAAAAAAAATAGTCAAAAAGAATAGCATGGGGGGTATAAATCACATTCAAAGGGGCCAATATGGAGCGATACATATTCATACATGAATACACACATATTCATATGCAGATACACACCTAATCATGCACACATATTCATACATAGTCGTACATACGTACATGCATATGCATATTCTAAACAACAGCTAAAACACTTTCATATATACGTCCATACGTGTGCCAGGAGTGTCTTGACGCCGCTACGTGTATGAACACCAAGAGACACACATTGTGAAGTCCGACAGAAGAGAAGAACGCAGTCATGATGTTCATTGGGGCTAGAGATTCAGCGGAGTGGATTCGGGCAGAAACAAGCGTCTCCCTTCATTCATGTAGAAACTCCTGAATTCCTCCTCCCCACCCCCCCCCCGTAGTGAGTTGTTGAGTACTATCTTGTCTTCCATGGAACTCGAAGTGTGGTCCGTCTTTTCTTCAA
>NW_027159003.1:0-245 GCF_002600585.1 Cystoisospora suis
GTCGGAGATGTCGAGTGAACGGGCGATACGGCGGTGTCGGACGGGACACCGCCACGGAGGAGTAAAGCGGGGGCGCGGATTCGGACGCTGGGCCATCATGAGAGTAAAAGGGGGTCTAAAGGGAGCAAATGATGGAATGAGACAGCAAGAGGAAGTCACTACTTCCTCATCCGGAGAGCACACCTCGCCGAAAGGAGGGTTAATCGCCGAGATCCAAAGCTATTATGACTTCTGGGACAATTGTA
>NW_027159003.1:612-977 GCF_002600585.1 Cystoisospora suis
GAGCTAGTGGAGTGCCCCTTAGGGCCATACTAAGCGGGGGAAAACAGGAGAATGAACCGGTGAAGACTCGAAAAGGTGAACTTGTGAAAATAGGGGAGAGAGTTGACGATGGTGAGATAACCCAGCGTTCCGAGAAAATCGTGAAGGCAATATTGAAATTGTGTGCGTGGGCCCTTTTAAGGAAGGGGCGAAGTGTTACTTATCGAGTGATAAAATGGACGATTCACGCCGGAAGATTTGGTCTCCGGACTTTTTTAAGGGTCAGTAGTTTCGGTGGACCCAAGGTGTGTGAATGGGTGACAATTTTTCTATTATTGATAGGGAGTCAAGTGTTTCGGGGAATAAGCGTCATCGGTCAGGAATTT
>NW_027159004.1:0-276 GCF_002600585.1 Cystoisospora suis
AAGGCTCAAGAGCACCGGCAACATGTGCAAGAGGCTAGCGCAGCCTAGGGAGCCCGTGGGGACCTCCCACGACTTCTAAGAGTTGAAGGAAATCGAGGGGAGTCGATCGCGCTAGGTTTCAGCTCCGTACGAGCGAAACTCGCATCGCTATTTACATGTCCATGTTTGCGTCGAGTGTATGTGCCCAGTGGAATCCTGCATGTGTGACTGTGGGGCCCACAGGGGGAATGGGAGGCTGCAAGTAGCACAGCTAGACAGAGGAAGAGAAGAGGTACC
>NW_027159005.1:0-1575 GCF_002600585.1 Cystoisospora suis
GTATATATATATATATATGGTATCTACATACATATACATCCCCCCTCCCTAGACATCCATGTATACCCTATCTAGCCATACACAGTAGGCTATCTACGTAAACTCATATACGGTATCACACAGACATTCAAATACAGGAAGAGNNGAAGGGAAGAGAGAGAAAGAAGGGGAGATAGGTAGAGAGAAAGAGAGAGAGAGAGAGAGAGATAGAGAGGGATGGAGAAGAGAGAGAGAGTGTGTTTGTTTACCGTTAGAGCAAGAGTGGCTTCAGGTCGTACAAGAAGATCCTGATGAACTACCATAGCTAGCTTATTGATAAGATCCACATCGAAGGCATTTCTCTGATTAATCCGATGAAGATTGACAATTTTCATATCATTAAAGAAAGACTGAATTAGCATCTTCCCAGCCAGACCGCGACTCTCCCCTCCTCTTCCTCGTGATCCTGCAAGAAGAGTTAAATTCTTGCTCTTCGCATTGACACCCCCCCCCCCTCCTCCTCCAGGCATCATGACGGATGGCCGCTGAGAAGAAGAAGAAGGTAAAGGTAAAGAAGAAGAAGTTGTCTGTAATCCTCCTGCTCCTGCTGGTCCTCTGCTGATAGAAGAAGTGTCTTCCGTTCTCTTTTGTTTCACGATGCCTGGAGGGTCCGAGAGAAAACCTAGGCGTAGGACGTTCTCTCCTCCTATGGCTCTTGAAGATGAAGGGACGTATCCGCTGCTCTCTCCTCTTCCTCTTCCTTCCCCACCCCCCTCGAACTCTCCGAACGAAGGGCCGGCCATGGCGAAGAGAGGAGAAAAGAAGAAGAAGGGCAGAGAAGAAGGAGAAGAAGAAGAGGAGAGAAGAAAAGAGGATGGAAAGGAAAAAGAAGACTGCTACTAGATTGATGCTTGTGTATGAGAGTGGATGGTAGGGATTCCTATGGTTCAAGAGAGGAAGAGGAGAAGAAAAGAAAGATGTGAAGAAAAGGAGAATCCTATGACAAAGAAGTACAGGAAGAAGCGTGTCTGGGGGTGTACATACACTGGAGTTGTTTCTAGTCATCTTCGACCTTCCTACCCCCCCCCTCCCTTCCTCCCTCCTTTCCTTTCTCGATGAGTTCTTTCATAGGGGCGGAAATCGACAAGAAAATATCTTCCCTAATCATCTTCTATAGACAGGAGGTTCCTTCGAAGCTTCCTCTGTTTCTCTCTCTCTGTTCTGTTGCTCTATCTCGTGTAGACCACTCCCGACGGAGAGAGAAACGACGAGGAAAGGAAGCGAAAGAAGACGCCAGAAGGCTTTAGAAAGTTACCGAGAGGAAAGGGTGCCCCTGTCTTTTCTATCGTTCTTCTTTGAAAGGGATAGAAAAGAAGAAGAAGAACTTCGGTATGCAGACAGTTGACAATTTGCAACTAGACGCGATGAAAAGAAAGGAGAAAGAGAGGGAGACAGGAGGGACGGACCGGGAGAGAAAAGAGAAAGACATCTACAGATATTCTGTTGAAACGCTCTCGAATGTGCGAAATCGGCGGTGTACAGACACCTCAAGACAAGACTGAAGAGCCGGGAGAAAAGAGAAGAAGCAAACCCTGC
>NW_027159006.1:0-301 GCF_002600585.1 Cystoisospora suis
GCTGCTTCCACCTCTTTTTTCCTTACACTCCCGCACGTTACCCCCCGGTCTATCCTCCCTTTAGGCATACTCCCGAACCTCAGAGGGACTGACTTCGCTCTCGTCGGCTCCCTCGGCCCGGCGAGAGCCATCAGTTTCCCGACCTTTCCGGGCATTGCGATCTGTAATGACCCGGTTCACCACACCCAAAACATCGAATTGTCGGAGTCGCACGGTCATTTCTCCCCTGTTTGGGAGTTGACTTGACCTCCGCCTGGTTCTTCTGGCTCGGTCGAATTCCCGAGTCTCTCGTCCGGTCCCG
>NW_027159007.1:0-278 GCF_002600585.1 Cystoisospora suis
ATGCCTCTTTAAATGAGGCCGGACGCTAACTATTCCCCTTTTCTCCGGTCGTGTGTCTCTCTCAACCGGCCGGTCGTCCCGCCTCCCGGGGAGGTGCGGCTCCCCGTCACCTTCCCATTGCCCCTCCAGGGCTAATTCTGGGGATCTTTCCCTCTATTAACGAGGTCTACGACTCTGATTATACAAGTTAGGCTTCCCTAGAAGCCTTAATCCTGGAAAGGTGCTGCCTTTAAACATTTTCCGGTCTCCGATCTCTCCAGCTGGGGCGCGGGTTGCGC
>NW_027159008.1:0-220 GCF_002600585.1 Cystoisospora suis
TGATGCACCCAGTGTTTCACGTGTCCCTATTGTCACCAGTAACAGCAGAACCGAAACATCTCCGAAGGCCAGGACAGCAGCAGGCCCCGGAGGCCAATCAGGAGTTCACCGTGGACGCGATCGTGAACCACAGGGACTCGGACAAAGGCCGAGAATACTTGGTACGGTGGCTAGACGGCTCCACAACATGGGAACCGACCAAGCACCTCAAGAACGCGCA
>NW_027159009.1:0-4989 GCF_002600585.1 Cystoisospora suis
CGGATCTGTAGCCCTTGTCATTGATTTCTACGCATATACCTGTATAGATATACATGGAGACGCGTAGCTCCATACGGTGCACGTTGAAGTGAAGACTCGTGAAAACCTGGTGATGTATGTCATGGCATGCAGACAGGGTTCGGGACTGACACAGGTCGTCGCAGATACAGATAAACGATACATATATGACATGCAGCTACACAGCATGAAGTAGCTCTAACATTTGTCAAGAATGGGGAGAAAGTAGTGTACAGAAGAGGCCACGCGTAGAATATGAAGTTCGCGAGAGAAGCTCGACATTGATCGGGATCGAGGACGCGGGAGAGAGGGGTGCGGCCGCTGCTCACACCTCCCTGTTCTTCGAATACAGCAGAAAGCCGGTGGTCTATCCTTACTCCTTGAGCCTCGGTCCGACGTGGGCACCAGCTTGAAACTGCACTCGAAGTTTTTTCACTTTCAGGAAGAAGACTAGATACAATAAGGTTGACAGATTTGTAGAAGATTGTTCCTGCTATGCAGAGGGATACCTGGTTGAACGAGCGATGCGACAGCCCGAACACTGCGGGGAAGACAGAGCAAGAGAGACTTTTCCTCTCCCCAGCTCTTCCCATGCACACTTATGTACCACGACTCCTTTTTTCTTTTTCTCCCTACAATTGCACGAGTTTCTTCTATATTCTTTTAGTAGCCATGCCCTCGTACTACGGGACGGAAGCCCGGAGCACCAGGACACATCCCATGTGCCACTACTGCTGAAAAACTAGATGCACGTACACTAGAAAACAGCTTGAAGCCCGAGAAATTCGTGTCTTCAAGTAGTTCAGGGAGTACAAGACAATCACGGTACTTCTTGGAGTGCGGCACTATAGAGGGAAAAAATTGTCCGTCCCTAACGCGCGTGGCATTCTTAGTCTCCTATTCTCTCCCCCGTCATCTCGCCTCCACGGTTATTCGCACGCCTCGTTGGACCGGCCTAGCTAACGTCCGAGCAAGTGCAGTTCTTCACACACCAACGAAGTGTAGAGGGGAAATCCAGCCATTCTGGGATACGCCGCCGATAAACAGAGCATGCAAGGCAGAAAGCAGAATAACTCTGGGTCTGTTCAGCAATTGTGGAATTCATCCTGGACCACTGCTCTTGCTTGCTTCTGTATTACTTCTCGTGGGCGACCCTCAACTTACAGCATGACGTACCTACACCTTGCAATCCCGCGAAAGGAACGGCATGATTTCTTCGTTTCGCTCTCCCTCCCTCTGTCTCTCGGGCTCAATGTGAAGACACCAGATACTATTGACCCCGGACACCGAGAAACCGGGAAAGATCTCTTGTCCGACTACATGCAGAGCAGACAATACAGCAAGCATCCACTAGAAGTCGCTGACAAAACCACTATACGCACTTGGATTCTGTGGTTTCGAAAAGTCCAGGCTCGCTCACTAAAAACGCTCGTGTGCAGATGAGCCGCTCGAATGTGAGAACAGCGCCTAGGGATAACTCCTTCTGGGACAATATAGCTGTTGCTGATTTTGAGGACTCAAGTTGGCGTGCTTGCTAGAGGATACACTCCTTCTACCACGGCACGTGTGCACTAGAAAGATCACAGAAAGAAAATCCGATTAGACCAAGTATGTTCCACTCTGCGTCCCTCGCCTAATACCCGTAGGTGTAGGTCCTCTCGTTTGCTTCGATCTAACTCCTTTTATGTTTTCGTTTCTCCGCTCTTCCATCCTCTTCATTCTTTCTGCCCCACTAAAGGCGCTTGCTATGGAAATCTCTGAGGGAAAGAGCTATATCGAGGAAATGAATTGGCAAGAAGCACAGCAATTTACTCAGCTCCAATCAGTTTCTGCTGTAGAAGGTACCCCAAGCGACAAGCCTGAGCAGTCAGCGCCTAAACCGCAGAAGGGTGGAGAACGTGGCAAAGAAACACACCCGCTTCCGAGAAAGGGTTTCGAAGCTCAAGTCTGCGGGACGAAGTATTAGCATCGGTTAGTCCGCAGTCCGCAGACGGACAAGGTTCCCTCCCTGGGGCTACCCGGGCTCTACCGTCGTGCAGCGCTGGATCAACTGCTGGAGTTTCTAGCAACTCCTCAGCTCGCTAAATTGACTGAGCGTTATGGTAATGTTTCTCCAGTGTCGCGGCGCGCAGATATCCTGCCTGAGCTGCAGGGTGCAATGGCTCTAGACAACAGACACCAACGCTGGTGCGCCGTGTCTTGTGGCGCGCTGAGCTAGCTGGGAGCGGGGAAGGCAGCTGATACTGCACATTAGCGGAAGCAATGAGTACTCATCTGGGCCAGCCTGCTCTACCCTCTTGGAGATTTGCCAGGAAGGACGAGTGAGCAGCTTGCTGTTCCGGTGTTCGTTAGAGTCCACGGCTGTCGGACGGCCCCTAAGGGTCGCTTTCTAAGCTGCACCGTGTGAGACCGAAACTCCCCGGGAAGTGTGAGAGCTTTTATCTGCAAATCTAGCAACTATTGTTGGGGACAGCCTCTTTCCAGATCACCTTGTTTTATTGCGGGTGATAATCAGAATGAGGATTCTTCTCCTTGATAGTCGAGTGACTGTTGTCAGTCTCGTCGTCGTCTGCCTCTCCGCGTCCGGCTTCTGTCTCCTTCCCGTAGAGAGTGCAGGACGGAATAAAGAAGTCCCTGGAAACCAACCGGAACAACAAGCCGGCGTCCAAGTATGCGAAAAAAAAAAAAAGCTGGAGCTGCCCGGCACAGGTCAGAGGGGGCAGGCGTTCAAGTTCAAATGCCAAGCAGGTTGGACACTTTCCCCTGTGGCAGATTCTAAAGCATCAAAGACGCAGAAACTCCCGGAAACACTCACGAAAGTCAATGTATTCGTCCCAGGTGAGGCGCAAAAGCCTTGCGAGTCCCAGGACCAGACTCTCGATCAGCTCCTTCCAGGATCATCTCTTCAAGTGACCGACACTCCAAAAAGACTGGTCGAGGATGTACAGGCCAGCGATCCTTGGTACACACTTACTCTGGGAGAATCCCAAACTTAGGCGAAGCACCTATGCTACATCTGCAAGCCTCCCGCGGGGAGCGCAGATGTGCACCAGAGCCGTACCCCCGCCCAGCAGGAGTGTACCATATATGTGACAGTTCCTGCAAAACCGAAACCAGAGACCCCGCAGCAACCGGATACGAAGCCAGACGAGCAGGCGGGTCAGAATCCAGGTCCTCAGACGGATCCAAAACCAGATAAACCCTCAGGATCTGGCTCTTCTTCAACTTCCGTGTTCGGATGGCTGTTGTTATATGTGGCAGGATCTGTGTTGGAACTGATGGTCCCTTTGTAAGAGGGTGCACGTGTATGTGAGTGTGCTTATTTCCTTTGTCAACCATGTCTTCGTAGAAGGGATCATGTGCTAGAGTGCTGTTGCTCCTCAGTGCATGATTTCTGTCTGCGTATTTGTCAGGGCGGCCAGCCCGAGTCGAGATGCACACACTTGCTCTGCATATCGTTTGCGCAGCTTGTTCCGTGTTCTCCCTGACTGGTAGATGGCTGGTCAACGAAAACATGAATAACCCGGGAACGACTCTTTAAAGACGGGCCTTGTCGAGCTGTTTCCTACTGCGAGAGTCTATGCCTGTGCAACGCCGTCCTGCAGGCAATCTTACCGCACTTCTAGCTATCCGCAGGACGAGCACTGCGATAGATGCCAATCTATTTCTCGTGGCGGGCTCTGTTAGGCCAGCTCAGGGGGGGGAACTAGAAATCACATGCAGCTGCTCCCCCGCCTGAGGTTCCTACAGTGGGAGCAGGAATGACGAACTGCCTCTAAGGGATCCTAGTGCGTTGCTCGTGTACTTCTTAATCTATCCATCTCGTAGAGCCAAGCAAGCTGTCCCTGCGAAAACCACGAGCCAGTACGTTGTCTCGAATTTAGGAGTGAGCCGAGCAAAAGGATCGGAGATGCTCTACACTTTCACCTGGACACCTCCGGTGCGGTTTGTTGATGCATTCTATTTGGAATGGTCGTTAGCCTGTCTGAGAGCTGCGGGTGATGATCAGGACCCGAACATGCTGCCCCCCGGAGAGATCCAGTGATCCTAATCAGCTTTGCCTTGTGGTGGCTTGTCTTTCCTAGTCTCTCATTCTACTGGAGAGCGGAATCAAAAAAGTTCAGCGAGGCAAGCAAGGTGTTCCGAGCTGCATAAAGCGGCTGACCACAAGCCGGACACGCCCTCCCCTCCATCTCCAGACAGCAGACGTTTTCCACACCAAAAGTGAACAACAGCTGAAGTCCTTCAGCAGCGGCTGGTGACGAGTGGCCGGGCTGAAGGCAAGCTCAACAAAAGTTTTACATTCCGAGTCCCAGGCCCACACCGAAGGGCGCCTGTTGCGAGAACGAGACCAGACTCTCCTCGGTTGCCGATTTTCGCCCAGCGGTGGGGATGCATGACGGCCTACCGATGTTTCGTGTCAGCGGGTGAGCTAGTGTTGACTTTCTTATTTTTGGGCCAGCACAAGAAGATCCAAGCCCTTTCTTCCCCGCACCCTTAACCCCCTTTCTGCAAGCGGAAGTTGAAAAAAGTCCCGAACTACTTCGGCGGAGAAAGCTACCAGATTAGGAGCTGTCCCCCGAAGAACAAAGAAATGCTTCGAGCCACTTTTCTTTCGTAGGGAGAAGAAAACGAAGGCTAGGACTCCGGGAGTCTGTCAGTTCTTTTCTCCTCTTTTGGCTATATGATGACGACAAGAGAGACGTGAACTGAAAACAACACATAGAGACCGGAAGAAGTTCTTATTGTGCGAAGAGCAGGGAGACCCAGTATACGTTGCCTTCTCGAATCTCCTCTTGTACGGATGTATGCGATGCAAATTGTCTCCCTCGCAAGAGAGAATCCTCGTAAGCTTCACACGGATACAACCTACGCGGTAGTCTCATACTTTCTTCACGGTCGCAGAACTATAGAGGGAGGACAGGTTGCTCTCACTCCTTCATTTCAAACGAACGTATAGTCTACGCGTGT
>NW_027159010.1:0-317 GCF_002600585.1 Cystoisospora suis
GTGGACTGTCGAGGTTCCTCGCAGTGCCCACCAATTTGTAATGATTCTTGGTGTCCCGAGACTACGCGAAGGCGGCTTCGGCGTCCCGAAGGGGTGATGTCACGGCTGGGCGTGGGCTGATTGTCTCCCATAGTCCGTTGAACTCGCGTTGGCCTTGGTCACCTTGAACCAGTACCTTCGGCGAAGAACCTAGAATGTCGATCTAGCCTCTTCGGCGGCTAACTCGGCGTTCTGGCAGTCCAGTTCGTGTGCCGCATCTCCGGTGAGGGTGTCCCGTCCTTCCGACCCGTCCAAACTGCGCAGGGGGCTCCCTTGCC
>NW_027159011.1:0-207 GCF_002600585.1 Cystoisospora suis
ACTACGCGAAGGCGGCTTCGGCGTCCCGAAGGGGTGATGTCACGGCTGGGCGTGGGCTGATTGTCTCCCATAGTCCGTTGAGCTCGCGCTGGCCTTGGTCACCTTGAACCAGTACCTTCGGCGAAGAACCTATCATGTCGAGCTAGCCTCTCCGGCGGCTAAGTCGGCGTTCTGGCAGTCCAGTCCGTGTGCCGCACCTCCGGTGAG
>NW_027159012.1:0-489 GCF_002600585.1 Cystoisospora suis
TGATTCTTAACTTTGCGTCAAGTGCGAACATTCCCAGTTGAAAGCCCGGAGTGTGGGCAGAGTGTGCGTGACCAACGGTGCGTTGTGTGCTTGGTCGAGTGTCGGAGGACCGAGGGAGCTGTGGAGGCGTGACGAATCGAAGGAACTGAAAGTATTCTAATTGTTTCGCTCTTGCTTAGATTTGTTTAGGAAGGATTTTCCTTCCGATAGATGTCACGGGTTTCGCGGAGAAACGCGCCCGAAAGGTTCAGGCTCGGCGGTCGAGCCGACAGAGAGTGGGGAACTGTCTGGCTAAGGAAGTAGCACTTCGCACTTTCAACGTGGCATTCTTTCGTACGGAGTGCGACGTCTTGTGTGCTAGGACCGTTGCGAGGGTCCCTAGCGGTGGAGTGGGTAAGACGGACTCGTGCCACTATTGTTGCGGGAGCGACTATAGTGCCGCGCAAAACGTTAGGGAGAAGCGTAGCGTTCAGGTGGCCTCGTATCTTT
>NW_027159013.1:0-7249 GCF_002600585.1 Cystoisospora suis
GCCATCTTGGTAAGTCTGCATACGACTGTTACTATTGCGTCAAACCCATCGCTGGTTGTGGGGAGTCCTATTATTAGGTCCATGCTAATCTCTTCCCATGGCACTTCTGGGATAGGGAGTGGTTGCAACAGTCCCCCGCTTTTCTGTCTGCATGCTTTGTTCCTTGCGCATCCTGTGCATGACTTAACAAAATTCTCTATGTCTTCGTCCATTCTGGGCCACCAGAAATGTGTTCCAACTGCTGCTTTGGTTCTATCTATCCCCGGGTGGCCTGCTAATACGTGGTCGTGGAAATGTGCCAGTATTTCCTTTCTTAACTCCGCTCCGGGCACGCACACTTTCCAACCCGCACGAACACGCACCCACAATAACTTGTTTCTCCACACGTATTCACGTTGGTTAAACCACACATGATCCCTTCTTTGTTCGTCGATCCCTTCTGTCGTTGCTTGTTCCTCTCTGTGGGGCACGACGGTGTCGTTCCTCACGGTTCCGCGGGCTATCCTTGCGGGTGTCCTGAAATCGCTGCGTGCGAGGTACGCCAACTCCCAACAATGCAGCTCTTCTTCGTTTGTTCTCCACCTTCTTCTTCCGCTCTCCTCTCTTATTCTTGCGATTAGGTCCGGTCGTCGGCTAATTGCGTCCGCCACCACGTTTTGCTTCCCGGGTTTGTACACAATTTTGATGTTGAAGTCCGCCAGTTTATCTAACCAGTAGCCCAACCTGCTTGTCACCTGTTTTCGTGTCAGCATTCGACTCAGAGTTGCATGGTCCGTTTCCACTGTGACCGGTTTGCTCCCGATGAACGACTTCCATTTAGTGAGGGCATATACTATTGCTAATAGCTCGCTTTCGTATGCCGGCAAGAACTTGTCCCTGGTTCCCATCTTTTTGGACTCGAACGCGATCGGATACCCTTCCTGCTCCAGCACGGCCCCAATTGCATGCTTCGACGCGTCCGTCTTAATGGTGATTGGTTTTTCCGGATCGAAGATGTGGACGTTGGTTGCCTCCATTAGTTTCTGCTTCAATTCGTGTACCGCCTGGGAATGTTTCGGTCGCCACGTCATGTCGGAGTCTTCTTTCAACAGTTGGTGCAGGGGGTGGGCTGTCTTGTTGAAGTTTGGAATTAGTCGTCTGTAGAACCCTACCATTCCCAGGAACCCCCTCAGCTGTTTCCTGTTTCTCAAGATTTCCGGCCAGTTCCTGGTTGTTTCCACCTTTTTTGGGTCCGGCGATATTCTCCCCGGCTCTATAACGAACCCCAGGTAGGTCGCTCGTTTGGTTGCGACTTCGCACTTCGCCGCGTTTAAGAACAGCTCGTTCTCCCTTATCCTTTCGAACACTGTCTTTAGGTGTCGTAGGTGCTCCTCTTTGGATCGTGAGTAAATCAGAACATCGTCCAAGTAAACTATCACGAACTCATCCAGTTCTTTTATAAAGATTGAGTTCATTAAATATTGGAATGTGGATGGCGCTCCCGATAGCCCGAAAGGCATCACCTTAAACTGAAATGTCCCGTAGCGCGTCCGGAACGCCGTCTTCCACTGGTCTTCTTCGACTACCTCCACTTGGTAATACCCCTTTTGTAAGTCCAGCTTGGAGTGCCACTCCGCCTTTCCCAGTTTATTTATTAGGTCCTGGATCCGTGGGATTGGGTACGAATCTTTAATTGTAATCCCGTTTAGTGCGCGATAGTCGATAACTAGCCGTAGCGAACCGTCCGGTTTTCCTACGAAGAAGACTGGTGCAGCGATTGGTGACTGTGACGGAACAATAAAGCCTTTCTCCAACAGGTCTTTGATGTACTTCTTTAGTTCTGCCAGGTGTTCCTCCGATAAGTTGTAGCACTTTGTCGGGTAATTTGGCACCTTTCCCGGAATCGTGGGGATCTGGTGCTTAACTTTCCTCCCCTTTGCCGCCCCTGGTGGTAACGTCCTGAAAATGTCTTTGAATTCGTCCACCAGTTCGGCGAACTCCTTTTCCAATAGTCTGCCTTCCTTCTTCATCTGTTCGCTTGGGAGTGACGGTTCTAGTGCTAGAGGCGGTTGTACGGAACAGCATGCTTCTTTTCCGATTCTGTTCGCCTCCGTTGGCTTCAGTTTAATTGCCGCCACGAATTCTACCTGTCCTTTTCCTAACCATCTGCGGAATTGTACCATTGAGCAAATCTCAATTAATCTCCTTTCTTCCTTTATTTCTTGTCCTTCCTCTTCCTCGTTGTCCGCCGCTTCCAGTTCTTCCTGGTACCCTGCTGCCTGCCTTGTGCTTGCCAAGATAAACTTCCTTTCTTCTGCCTTGCCTCATCCCCTTATCTTCTTCCCTTCTAGTTTTGTGTTCGAGGGCTTGTGTTTTTTCCTTTCCATCTTCTGTCCCTTGTTCCCGCCTTCTCGCTCTTTCGTCTCGTGTGTTTTCTCTTCTTCCATCCGGACTGTGAAAGGAACTTTATCCTTTGGGTTCTCTGTTTTCCTCCTCCTTTTTTCCTCCCCACTTCCTAATTGTCCTTTGTTCCACGTTAAGGCGGGGAGTTCCTCATCCGATACTGCAGGAAGTTCCCTTGGTTTCGCCAGGGACTCGTCCGTCCATCCTGACCACCGCCGGTTCAGGTTCTTCCCCGCGTCTGCTTCTCTCCTGCCCTGAGTGGCCTGACAGGCAACCCCCTTTTCGCTGAACTCGCAACGCATTTGTGCTGCTGTCAGAAAATCCATGCCTAGTATCACTTTTTGCTTCACGTCGGCTACTATTAATGGGTGATTTCCTCCCCAATTCAGCACCTCCAGCTTGGGTTCCATTACGACATGGGTTGCCTTCCCTGGCGCTCCCGTGACCCCTTCGAAGTGGTACTCTTCCGCCAGTTCGACCGCCTCCAGGTTTGCTCGTTATACCACTTCTGGATGTACGAAGCTTCTGACTGCACCGCAATCTAGGAGAGCTTTCACTTCCTTCCCTTTTACCTTTACCTTGAGAACCGGTGCTTGATGGTTCAGGCTTGGGAGTCGCGCTTTCCCGTCCCTGGCGTTCTCTGTCTGTTCCTGCCCTTCGCGCACGCTTCTCTCCCTTGGGCCGGCCTGTTTTTCTGCGGCCCTCTCGCTTCGTTTGTCCTCGTTCCTCCTTCGTCCCACGCCGGGCTCCTCCCCGACTGTTAGCAGTCTTTCCCAGGCGTTTATTGCTATCGTTCTGGTTGTTTCGTTTCGTAGTTTTTCCTTTCGACTTCCTCGCGTCCGTTTTCCGCTCCGCCTTCTTTGGTCCCAGCTTTGCTCGTTTGGCCGCTGTTGTTGATTGCTCAGCTTTTGCGCCCGCCAGGTTGTGGCAACTAGTCTTGTTCTTCTTCCTACCGTCTTCTTTCTACTTTCCCTTCCGATAGGGTGTCGGCTTCTCCCTTTCTTGCTTTCTTGTCCTCTCTTGCTTGTGTTTGCGTTCTCAGGCTCTTGTGCCCCGGCTTCTCGGTTTAGGTTGTTGTCGACGCGCGCTTGCTTCTGGGGGGTTTGTCCCCTGTCCTTCCCCCGCTTTCTCTTTCTTTTCCTTCCTGTTATTTCCGCTTTTCTTTTTTCTTCGTCCTTAATCTTGTTTACTTTCTCTTTTCTCTTTCTTGTCTCTTTCCTGTGTATTCCTTTCCCGCTCGCGGGTTGCTCCTGGCCGGCCTTGTCTCCCGCTTCCTTGGCCTTTGTTGTTTCTTGCCGTCCTTTTTTCTCTTTCCTTTTCAGTTCGACATTAGGGCTCATTCCCCTCCTTTTTTTCCTTGTCTCTTGCTGTTTTTCCCTTGTTTTCAGGCCTTTTTCGTTTTTCCGGTTTCTCTCGGTCGGCTTGCTGCTCTCCGCGCTTCTCTTCAACGTCCCCTTGCCTTTCTCCGCCCTTGGCGTGGTGTTGCCACCGACCCTCCGGGCGGTGGTGGTGGAATTACCATCCCCGCTCTTCCGCACTCCTTTGTACTTCCGCCCTCTTTCTGGTCGCCGTGGCTTTGTGATGGTTGCCTCTGACTCGGCCGTTTCGTCTCGTGTGTGTGCGTGTCTCCCCTCTTCGTTTTTCTGTTCTGTCGTTCTCCGGTTTGAGGTTAGTTTCCAGTTTCTCTTTAGGCTGTTGCCCGTTATTGCTTCCTCCCTCCTTTTTCTCCGTTTGCGGTCTTCTTTCTCGCGCTTTCGAGTCCTTTCCGCTGTCCTTCCGTTCGTCGCTGTTGGCTCGGGCTCTTTAACTCTTCCTCCTCTTTGCCTTTTTTGATCCTTCCGACCTCCTCCTCTTGGGCTTTTTCTTTGGTTTCGCTCTTTCTTCTCCCCTGTTTCTTCGGCGCTCGTCCTCCAGGCCTTTCCTCGCTTCCCACTCTTTGCTTTGGTGCTGGGGTGTTTTCCGCGCCGCTCCGCTCGCTGTCTCCCCCAGCCCGTGAGTTCTCTCGTTCTTTTATTTCTTGCTTTGTCTCTTCTCCCTGTTCTGTTATTATCCTTTCTTTTTTCTTTGTTCCGCTTCTCCCTTCCTTTTCTCTCTTTGGTTGCTCGTTCTTGCTGTGTCTTTTCCCGCCGCTTTGCTTTGTCCCTTCTTCTCCTTGTTTGCCGCGGGCCTTTGCGTCTAGCTACCTTGCGGGTGTTTTCAGTCATTCGAGTTTCCCTGTTTATTGTTTTCCTTTCCCTGTTTGCAGGCTTACTGTTCCCCCTTTTTTCGTTCCGCCTGCTACTGCTCCGGTCGCTTCCTCCTCGTCTCCTCTGTCCCCGGGTGGTTTCTCTTGCCACTGTTTCGGCTCTTCCCAGCTCCCTTAAGTTCCCTTCTCTCAGTTCCTTCGCTTCTTCCACTCCCCCGTCTTCCTCTTGTGCCCTTTTTCGGGGTTCTCGCTGCCTCCGGTCGTTTGTAAGCTCTCTCTCTTTCTCGTTGTTTTGCCTTTCGTCTCTTTCTCGCCCGCTCTTGCGCTGTTTTAGACCGCCGTCTCCCTCACTCGACCATTCCTGCTCCCACGTGCTGCCCTCTCTGTCTGTGTTCCTCCTTCTTCGTAGTTTGTTTCCTCTTGTTTGTTTGTCCACAGGTTCCCTTCTTGTTCTTCCTCTTTCTTTCTGCGTTTCCCGGCCTCGCGACCTGTTTCTTCGTGCTTTCAGTCCGGGCGTCGTCCCTGGTTGGTGCGGGTTAACCGGTTTTTCCTTTCGTTTGTTGCCTTTTGTTCTTTCCTTTTCCCTGCCTTCGACTTGTAGTCCCATGGCTTTCCTTGAGGATCTTTTTTCCCCTCCCAAGAGGCCCCGACCTGTTTCTCCCCTCGACGAACAGCGGCCTCTTGGTGACTTTATTGCCGACGTGCCTTCTTCAGTCTCCTCTCCTGCTCCCCCTCCTCCGCCTCGCGGTCTTCGCGGAGCTCTCTGCACGGTGAGTTTCTTGTCCTCCTTTCGTTTTTCTTGCTTCGCGGCTTCCCTTACTCTCCCGTTTCCCGCTTTGAGTTCCGGAGCCAATTCTTTCTTTCGGGGCGATAGTTGCCTCTTCTTCTTAGCCTTGTTTCCTCCCGACTTGTTTGTCCTTTCCCTTCCATTTACCGTCGTTGTTTGCGTCTTTAGGTTTTCTCTCCCTTGTTTGCAGGATCGACTCGCCATCGAATTTCGAGAAGTCGCCTTCGTGAGTTTCTTCCGCCCTGGTTTCCACCCCATGGTTGTGATCCCTTTTGGGCTTCGCAGCTCCGTTCGGTATTTCCCTTGTTTTCCTTTCTGGGTGGCTCCGACGACTACTGCGCGCTCCGATCAGGTCCGGTACGTTCCTGTTCTTCCGTTTTGCTGTTCCGGCGTCTTTTGTCCCCTTTTTCCTGTCGCTGGAGGCTTTCCTCGTGCCCTCGTCTTGTGTTTGTTGCCTTCTAGCTTCCCCTGACTGTTGTTTGCTTTAGCTGTTGTGTCTTTGTGTCTTTTAGGGCTCACGACGGTGTTGGGGAGTTCTTTATTCGTTCCCGTCCTGGTACGTGCCTCCCTTCTCGCTTTCTTCTGGGCGTTCTCTTCTCTTCTGCCTTCCGTGCTGGTTACCTCGTTCCCTCCTTCGAGGTCCTTGTCCTGCAGGTGACGAGTCTCACTGGCGTCACTTCGTACTTGGCTTGTTCCTTATTCTCGGAACTTCCGTCATCCCCATGTGACTGATGGCGGGCTTCGTTGTATAACCGTCCTGAGCTTGAGTCCCAACCAGGTATGGCCTCCTTTTCTCGCGTCCCCTCTTTACGTCCTACTGTTTTTCCTCCCTTCTTCCATTGTTGTCGTGTTCCCTCGAGTGTTTTTGTTTTTTGCTGCTGCAGCGGGAGGTGTACACCTTCGAATTGTATCACTCCGATGCCCAGACTCCCGCGCTCTTTGAGCTTTTCCTCATCTTGACGCGTATATGGCGGCGTTTTAGGTGTCCTTGGCCCTTGGAGTCGTCTTATCGCGTGTATGTAGTTGAGCACCGGCCCCCCGGGTGGTCGACGCTCTACCACATGCTGACGGGTAGTGGGCACGCCTCTTCCTCCGTCGCGCGACCGTATTGTATCCCTCCTGGTTACTTTCGTCCTGAGCCCTTCTTGGCTTTGTTTGGGGGGAGTGTGCACGTTCCGCCCTTCTTTGATGCTGAAATAGCCAGCCCTCCTTATCCTTCTGGCTCTTTTTCCTCGGCTGTTAGCAACGTCTCCACTGCCGCTTGTAGTTCGCCTTCTCCGCGTCGTCGTGGACCTCGTGCCCCTTCTTCTCCCAAGCGGTCCCGCCCGTCGGTCGTATCTTGTGATTCCTGCGTTGTGTCGGTCAGCTCGGATAGCTCGGAGGAATCTGGTGACTCTTCTCCCTCTTCTTCCTCCGCCGCGTATGCGTATATTCACCCTGGAGTTCCTGCTGACGTTGACGTAGTCCGCGTACTTCCACCCGATGGCGCTGACGCGCGGTTGTTGATGGAGCACGACCGGCATCCACGTGGTCCGCCTGTACATCCTGATGTCCCGGCCTCTGTTCCGAGCTCCTGAGCCCTTCCTCTTAGCGCTTGCGTTCCGTTCCCTTTTCTTCTGTCTACGCCGCGCCGTAATCCGACTCCCTCTTTGCCTGTTTCTCTCCTGTTCCTCTAGGGTCCGTCTTTTTACACTTCCTTTCTGGTTTCGTTCCCTTGCGTGAGTGCTCTGTTTGTTTTTGTCCAGGTTCAGGTTATCTCCATAGACTCCCCTTTTCTATTTCTTCTTCTTCTTCCTCTTCATCTAAAGGTGAAGAGACTTTGCTTGCTTCTCATCTCTCGAGCTCTCCTCACCTCTCGCCGTCATCTCCCTACACTTCTTCTTCTTCTTCTTCAT
>NW_027159014.1:0-216 GCF_002600585.1 Cystoisospora suis
CCCTAAAGGGATCGACAGAGGGCTGCTAGAGCAACCTAACGACCTCGGAGTCCCATGCGGAGGTTAAACCCAGATCGCCCTCGGGTGTTGCACATGAGTCCAGATCGGCGGGAAGAGAGATCTTCAAGAGGGAAGCGTTTCAGCCGAAGAATCGAGTACAGCGAGCGAGAACAACTCCGTGAAGGCCCGCGGAGACAGAAGGAGGCGCGTCAGGAG
>NW_027159015.1:0-300 GCF_002600585.1 Cystoisospora suis
TTCGGCAAGCGAGCCGAGCAAGGGAGGCGCAGAGACGCCGGAGCCGGGAGTCAGACCAACCGGGGAAAGGACAAGAGAAGGGGGAGAAGATTAATTGTGCAACAGGGAGTCAGTTCTTGTGGAAGGAAAGTGACTTTCCTTAATTCGAGTTAATCGAATGTGTTGGTGACCGAAAGTGTGGAATCGAGGGAGTGTCGTGGAGTTGAGTTTCCACCGCCGTTGTTGTGTGTGTGAGTCGGAACGGGCTAGGACTGTGTCTAAACGACCAGAGCCCTGTGATTCATCTTGAAACGGAGCTCG
>NW_027159016.1:0-221 GCF_002600585.1 Cystoisospora suis
AAGCGAGCCGAGCGAGGGAGGCGCAGAGACGCCGGAGCCGGGAGTCAGACCAGCTGGAGAAGGAAAAAGAGAGAGAGAAGAAAATTAATTGTGCAACTGGGGCCAGGTCTTGTTGAGGAAAGTGATTTTCCTTAATTCGAGTTGATCGAATGTGTTTGTGACCGAAAATGGGGATTCGAGGGGGTGTCGTGGTGTTGAGTTTCACCGCCGTTGTCGTGTGT
>NW_027159017.1:0-237 GCF_002600585.1 Cystoisospora suis
CCATTCTTTTCTTAAGCGCTTTTGTCTTTTCTTCCTTTCTTTCTCATTCATAAAACTAGCTTCACGATAAAGAAAACGTTTTTAATGAGCAAAGGAGAAAAAGACTCTTGAACTCCTTCTGTCTCTATGGATGTAGATATGTAGAGTTTCCCAGAGAGGTATCTGATAGAGAAAGAAGAGAGTCGGAAGGACATCTATCTTTATTCCCCGCTGATTCGTCTTCTTCTTCTGCTTCTT
>NW_027159017.1:690-943 GCF_002600585.1 Cystoisospora suis
AGACGAAGAAGAGGAAGAAGCGAGGGGGTATCCTTCGTTCTCGCTGGTTTGCCCTAAACTTTTTTTTCCGCGGAAAGAGCTTACTGGACTTGCATTCTTAGACAGAAAGAAAGAAAGAAAGGAAAAGAAAGAAAAAGAAAGAGAGGGATGAATAAGAGAAGACATGCCTTGATCAAACATTCGGTTTCCATCCCCCTTTTCGACTTCGCAGATTTCTCTGCATCCTCGTCCTTCTTCTCCTTCTTCTCTTTTT
>NW_027159017.1:1538-1668 GCF_002600585.1 Cystoisospora suis
TTCCTCCTGCTTCTTTCTCTTTCCTGTAATACTTGACTTGTGTCTTGGTCTGTATTCTTTCTTCTCAAGCTTACCTTTTCTTCTCCTCATGTGGACGCCGTCATCCTCTTCAAATAGGCATAGGAGCTTA
>NW_027159018.1:0-707 GCF_002600585.1 Cystoisospora suis
GTCGCGGTGGCCGGCATATCACTGCCCAGTGGGCTTTGAGCCGAACAGCCTGCAATGCTGAGGTAAATTCCACTTTTTGAGCGAGTTAGCTTCACAACTCCCAGTTTCGCATCCGGCTAAGAGTTGCCAACTTTTGGTTGTCAACGTCCATTTCCTACGGCCCCTTGTCACTCCGGTGGAGTTCACTCCCCAGTTCCCGATGGGCAAAACGAAGTCATCCAGCACCTCGAAAAGTCTGCATACACAACCTGAAACTCGTGGTGCGTATGCCTGAGAAAACTCGTACATTTTATTATCGCACACTACAAGTCTGTACCTGCTGCCGACAATGCCTAACTGGGCCGGCGTGCCGCAGTTGCGGTACAGCGGGCAGCACAGGGTATCCTGTCCTGACAGAACTAGAAGTTTTGCGGTCACGAAGAGAAACCTTCGCTCCCTTGGATAGTTAGCTTGGGCCTCGGCTCTTCCCGTTCTTTGAGAATAGGAACAGACGTTATCTCCTCGCTGGCAAAGAGAAAAGAACAGCATTTGCTTATAGATGGAGAAAAAACAGGGCTGAAGCGTTCGCCCCCGGCCACTCTTACGCGGGTGTGACTGTGACACTTTCGCCTCCTTTTCCCATCCGCAAGGTTAGTCTCTAGGGCGGGAAACTCTGGCCCACTCTGGAGTGGGAAAACTCTCGCCCACTCTGGAGTGAAAAACAGCAA
>NW_027159019.1:0-21010 GCF_002600585.1 Cystoisospora suis
CATGCAGACATTCTGCGACAAACACTACGTCTGCAAAGAGACAGCGGCCGCAGAGGATTCACCGTTGAAAGACGTGTCCGAGACTGAGCTCCCTTTTGTCTCGAGACTCAGTTGCTTGCCTGCAGCCATCCGATAGACTTGCACCGCCTCTGCTATTGCCACCACACGAAATCGCCACTACGGAAAAACATGTCCCCTGTCCCAGAGAGCCTTTTTCGCTTGCGTGCCGTCACACGTATCGGTGTAAGACGACTATGAAGAGAAGGCCCTGCAGCTAGGTGGACGCCTCATCGGAGCTTACACGTCATCGAACTCGTCTTCATACTGTTGGAGGCGCGCCACAAGCTTTCGTAGGCCGTATTCGCTCTGCTGCATCAACGATGCAAATTCGTCCTGACTGCGGAGACAGTTAGAAACCGAGGTGGCAAAGTAGCCTCGATCTCTTGTCGTTACCATGGAGGAAGTACACGGCGCAAGCGCCAAAAAGCGACATGGAATGCGTCCCCCCTTGTCCGTCTGAAGACAGGTTATGTCAGCGTGTCTCCCAGAAAACAGCACTTCACGAATCACATCCACACGGGGCAGCCTCGCACACCGTCTGTCTTTTGGCTGTGCATGCGAAAAGCATGCTAACGCAGCAGAAAACGTGTAATGTTTTTTCCCGTCGCGCCACGTTCTGCGTTGCAGCCACACTTTCTTCAAAACTCCACAAGGTCCACGAAGAACAGTCAAGTTCACCTCACACAAAGTTGGTGAACCACACCGGTCCTTCGCGTGCATCCATCTGCAGATCGACACCTGCCTCTACTGGCGGGTCCGCTCCAAAGACTGAACCTACCTTATACACTCTGCTACCGTCTACCCGGAGCGCGAGTGCTTAGCAAACAGAAGAGCAGAAGGAATGAGACAAAGTAGCAGCGCCGAGAGACTCAGTAGGTGTTAACCCTGGCTAAGCACTATGGTTTTGGTGCCGTCCTTATCAAAGTGGAACCCGATACAAATATACCTAAATGCCGGCTGCCTGGACTGTCGAGACGCATATGCTGTTCGCGAGAACACACGTGCCCCCTTCTCTCCTCTAAACACACCCATTAGTCGACTCGCCTGCTCATGGCCTGTGCCTGATGTTGTAAGGGCTGTCCGCCTGGAGCGCAGACAGCGAGGCATAGTCCGGAGTTCTCCGATACCCCTAGGCTTTCCACTTGCAGTAGGAAGGACCGGAATGCCTCAATCTGACGAGTCTTCTCCTCCAGAGCTCGTTTCAAGTTGCTGTTTATTTGCTCTTTCACGTCTGAAAAGAACAAACAAGAGAAAGACTTCAAGATGAAATTTCCGACATAAGGGCATCGCTGCATACTCACACCCCAGCAAAAAAAACCGCAGCTGCCGATGTCTTTCGGGGCTCTGTCTTAGCGAAAGCGTGAACTCACTCAACAGTCCCGGAAGTCTCGTGCGTAGAGACTGAGAGAAAACGTTTACGTCAGATGCAAAGCCTTGACGGGTGGAGGGGGCGGGAAAAGCAGCCAGCTGCCTTCAATGAAGACTGCTTTACACAGCATCTCGCACTGCCCTTTTGTATACGCTGAGTAAGACTAAAGCCTGAAGCCACAATTGAGCTGCCAGACTTCTTCTTCCCTCAAAGTACGATAGAAACGCACCGAGAAATGAGCGGCGTGCAAAGAGTAACTGGAGCCTAGGCATGAGCTGTGCGCTGACTAGCGACACCCAGAGTTCTGCGACCGTGCAGCCATTCTGTCATTCTCTCTGACTGGGTGAACCTGTCAGGAAAGTGCTTGCTTTTCACTCCTATAGTAACGACGGAGACGCACGTGTCAGGAGATGAAAGCAGGCCCAAACAATGACGACACACTCGCTGAGACGCATACAAGGCTACACAGTACGAAGCAGACAAAATGGAAACCAGACGCGAATGAAGCAGACTGATCGGTGCTTGCCGAAGTGTCTACAGCAGTATGTCTTGACGCACGGAAATTCAAAAGTTACGGGGATTCTTACCAAGATCTTCTTGCAACGACAGGGTGTGCGACGAAGCCCGGGAGAGAGCGCAATCTGTAGACGACAGTAATTGCCGGAAAAAAAAAATATCCAAGGGGAGACTACCACACGCTGGGCAACCTTCCCAAACACAGTCCAAGCTCATTCCTTCCTTCGAATCGCACCATCTAAACGTCTGATTCGTAAGCGGGTCGATGTCTTCCCGAAATACGCAGAACGAGTCAACAGGGCGAAGCCAATAAAACGAGGGATTGGCATACCGCAACCAACACGACGGAACAGCATCAAAACCCTGAAAGAGATTTCCTTGAGGGACCAGAGCCCTCCGCACTGCGCCCCTCCACTAAGATCAGCGAACGGTCGTACCACCATTCACTAGGCCTCCAATGCTGGGGAACAAAGAAACTCTGCGGTCAGCACTAGCCCCTCCAAGCGTTTTTGCGATATTAGCGTGAGAAACATTGTTTGCTATGTGCGCGTTACTACGGCCGCAGCTTCTGAAAACGCACTCAAAGTGTGGCTAACTTGGTCCCGCACCTGAGTATTCGAGTGCCCCGACACAGTGAGTGAGAAGCTCAGCACCGCTAGTCAGGTGTCAAAACGTTCTTTCATTATTTGTCGAGAAAGTGTCTACAAGTAGTTCCAAGTGTATCCAAGTAGAGCGGCACAAGACAGATAATGCTGACACAGGGAAGGCCAACGTCCCTCTCGGCATGGCCGCTGTGCGAAACTTTCTCTACACTTCATAAGTGTCCCCCGTCGAGAAGGTGGAAGACCTCAAAAATCGGGGAACACGTCAAATAAGGAAGAAACCCCTTTGCAGGGTGTGTCTCGGGTTGCGGACTCGTACATAGCTCGGCACGGCATGCGCGCCACACGAAAGCCTGTCTGAGCGTCTGCTGAATATGAGTTTCATATCTCGTGATTCCGAGGCAAGAGTACGTCGACGAGAAGGGGGGACGCACCATCCTGAAGGCAGACAGCAGAGATACTGAAAATCTGACCCCGTGTGCTTGAGCTCTCTGTCGTGCTCTTAAGGCCTGTACCGGATATTCTCTGGCTGTGCTAGTACCAACAAAATTGGAGTACTGACTCCGCTGAAAAGTCCGACAAAATGCATGCAAAACCGACAGTCCGTTCGAGCGAGTTGAAAGGGAGATTCCAAGTCCCGTACTGGTCGGTCGTGTATACGTGTGACATAGGGTTGGTACACCGCTACGGATATCCGTGTAGTTGTCCTCTCTTCCCGAGACAAGCGCCTCAGAAACTGAAGCCGCGTTGAAGGCAGTGCTTCACCTCGTTCTTACTTAGAAACACGCTTTGCTAAGCCGATGCCGACTCATCCCGGTGACACCACTACACACAGACGGCTCTCGAATCTCCCCTCGGACCAGAGGACAAGCGACAGTTCGGGGCATGCAAATGTCGCTACCTCCAAGAACCGGGTGCCAGCAGCGCTATGCCCAGCTAATCCACACGAACTTCCACCTTCTCGTCGAAAATCAGAAGGTGCAGTGGTATGGGCAAGAGAACTGTTCTGAAGCGTCAGAGCAGAGCGAATGCCCACTAAGCGCTCTGTCCATACTGCAGGACCACCGGAAAACCTAGGTTTACAGCAACATTCCAGCGTTGTTGAAATATCGAAAGCGACCGCCTGCAGGTTATACGCAAGTCTAGCCGCCCGCACAACCCCCCTCGACAAAACCTCGGCACTGCTTCCGGATACGAGAGAACCTCTACGATGGCCTTTTAATATAAGCGCGCTCACACACACGGACACGGATACCAACGCCACTGTGGTCTTTACGCGCAAAGCGCAAACGAAGGGCAAAGCGTAGGACAGCTGTCGGGACAGGATGGATCCCACCAGCCCTTGAGCAGCAGTCCGCAGTTCACACCCGTCCACAGGTGAACAGAAAACTCCAAGCAGCACGAGTTACTCAGAAGACTGTGGAGGCCAAACAGGGTGGAAGGACTTACGCAGACGCGGACTTTCTCGAAGTAGCCAAGGTCTGGGAGCCGAATCCGCATGGTCGAGCACTCTCCACAGAAGACCTGCAAGGAAGACACCCCTCGGCACCGGGAGTCACAGCCCCGTCAACTGCGGCGGCCTCGGGTTCGTCGGTTCATGCATGCGGCAGTAGATTTACGTCATACAGACACTCGAGGTATGCGTGTGAAACGTGAGAAAAACACAAAAGCCTGTAATTCCGGGGACATCTGGGAGAGAACTCACTGTACGAGAGTCTAGTTTTCAGCTGAGCTGCCCTGTCCCATCAGACAGGTGCCCCGTGGCCGAGCACGTACCTTTCCACATGCTCGACAGTGATGTTTCCACTTGGTGACGGTGAAGACGCTGAGGCAGTGGTTACAGTGGGTAACCTCTTCGCTTGGAACCCTACGGAAGACAGCGAGCAAGAGTCTTTCCTAGTTCCGAGTAGGCTGCTGTTCGGAGCAACCGGTGGCAACCCTCGCATGCAGTTGTCTCGACAAGATAACCTGGGGCAGATGATTTCTTCTTGGTTTCTCCCGGCTCTCAGCTACTACCGTCCTCCCCCCGGCACCCCTCATACGAATATACACGAGAACCTAGGGAGGGGTGTACAGCCGTGCCAGCGAGTTTCATGTGCCTTATCTTCAAGTACAGTGAGCCCTTCTATAACTGCTACGACGCCCCCCCCCCGCGTGCCAACAACCGAGCCTGACGTGCGCAGCTTCCCCCGAGGGCTGGAAAGCAGTACAAAATCTGCACCAGTCTCTTAGCTGCCGGCTCTTCCGTGTTTCCTGGCACCTCGAATTATATATAGGTCGGACAGCGAAGCCTGTACCATGTATACTTGCCAAGAGATGGACGCTCGTATGCTATCACAGAAATACATGGCGTCCGCCTCTTTGAAACCGGTGTAGACCCTTCGATGTGCACTTCCGCCAACCGCGGTCCCGCTACCATTCTGGCTCTCCTAGTGTTCTCTCGTACACCTGGGGGGCATAACCGTCCGCGGGGAAAACCGGCAAGTGAAGAAGTGCCTGACGGTTTCACTGTACCCCCACACAGTGCCGCAGTGCAGATCGTTCTGCCTGCTGGAGAAAAACTTACAGAAGGTACTGCCAGTCACCCTCTCACCAGTCAATCTGCCGGCCACTATCGGGCGGCCCTGCATCCCCGTAGTCTCCTCTGTTCGCTGCAGCGTCTCCACCTGGACGACGGATACTTCCCCCGCTTAGTTTACTTTCCTGAGTGCTAGAAAAGTCTCCCCCCCCTTGCATAGAGGCTCTGTCCTTTCCCTGTTTGCCATGCTGCCCCCGGTAACTGGAGGGGCTCCCCGCGACTGGCAACTCAGTGTTTCCAAGACATGGTTCGCCATTTGCTGAACGGGGAGACGATGGGGCTCGAGATGACATGCTGAACCCCGGATGGAGACGTGTCCAAGATGGGAGAAGGAAGACACCCAGCGTGGCGAGCTATCACACCAGCAGAAGCAGATGCTGAAAGGAAAAGGGTAAAACAGGCCCGAAAGGGGACCGCGACGTGCTGGCTGACGGAGTCACGTGCTTGGGTCAACTGCCCTGGGGAAGCACAAAATCATGAAAGCAAAACAAAGCGAGGAAACACTGATGGGGCGCGGTGACACGGGCCCAAGCACATCAAGTGGGCGTGCGTGCCAGATACAAGAGGTCTTCACGAGAAAGCACAGGCGGGAAGAGATTGGGCAAAGATCGCCCAGTGAATGCTGCAAACCTTCTGGTAGCATGTTTCGAGTCACGTGCCGATGCGTTGTATACCCGCAGAGACACGGAAGGCCCGAGGACCGTGAATTGAGGTGTACTGTTAGATACCTACTATGCCAGACACAGGAGATATGCGCCTGATGGAAGTAGGCAACTGACCTGTAGGCATGCAAGACATTGGTCAGGCGAACGGGAGCCGAAAATCCCGAGTGGCGCACCGACTCAGCGTACACGTAGGACCATCGCACCCATTTCAGGTAGGAAAAGACACCCTAACGAGGCCCAGCAAGAACCTAAGGGCATCGAACGAAACTTGTCCGCGGGCATCTAGAACTTCGCGGAACGTGGACCTGGCAAAAGATGCAAATACCCTGAAGCCGGGTGGTGAATTTGCACTCATGTAGAGATCCAGCCTCGCGGAGGCGTATGCGAGACACTAGCGGCCATCCTGATACGTCAATGGGACGACACTGCAGAAAGTACGTTACATACTTCGGGGCCCGGAGTCGCTGGTTGTACACCTTCGTCTTATGCTTCGCGGTAGTAAAACATGCTCGAGAGGACGCACGGACGGGGAAGTATGCTCACACTGTTCTTCGGGTTTACAATTCGTCCCACCTGCTCGCCTACAGGCAGGACCTCGAGGAGGTCGGGCAAGAATCAGATAAGGAGACGAGTCTTGAAGCGGAAACCTCCCAGTCGAGCCTTCATTGGACGATTGGGACACTGTGGCGGCTCAGATGATGCACAGCAGTCCAAGCCGGGGGGGTACATGAGGAAAAAGTACTTGAGGCCTGACGGACGAGAACGCTGACAAAGGTTCTTCCGACGAGATACGCCGGGGTCAGTACGAGTGCCGCTGAGCCTAGTGAGATGCGTGCGTCCAGTCAGCCAGAAGCACGGCAGCACGAAAACGTCTCCAGAAAGCAGCGGTGAGACGACTCCACCGAAGTTCCAGGAACGAAAGCATAAACAAAAGCAACTACGAGAAAGCCCCAACAATGGAGTGGCCAAGTTCAGCTCTGCTGAGGCTCGCATGCCATAGCTATTGGCCTGTGCTTGCATGCCAAGTGACTTGCACTCTAGATTTATGGCTGACTGGCTCGGTTGGTGATCACCCGTGGGTACGGAGGACCTTGTATGAACGAGTGAAGAAAGTATAGTCAGAGGTGAATCTCCATTTCTCGCTTTGCTGGCCGTCTAGCAGGCCCACCAAAGTACCCCCGTCGGCTTGCGTGGAGTTAAAGCCTCGCGTCCTTTCCGCGCATAGAAGCAAGGTGGCAGCCGCTCGCTCGTGGCTCACCGTGTCCAGTCATCTTCACGGTCATGCAGCCCTGTTGTAACTTAAAGAATTGTCGAAGACTGTTTCTCCTTAACACCCGCTTCGCATGAGATGAACCGGCTTCTCCTTGCATTTGCAGTATCGAGTGCTTTTTCCTAGAGAATATGGATGGAAGCCTGCTTACTGCCTGGCCCTTGGCTTCCCCGACCGCCACTACCCTTCAAGCCTCGCTATGCCTAACCGGACCCCGGCCGCCTAGCGAACAACTATTCGGGCATGACAGGCACCTGTGTGGACATCGAAAAAGAGCCGGACAGCTTCTTATGCTGGTGCACTTTTATCGGTCTTAGCAGCAGGCCACGATGCGCTCGGATCGCACACACACAGCGCCCTGGTGAAAACTGCAAGCCCCGCACGGTGCGACGCAAGACTGACGTGGTACCCAGTTCTGGTGCTTGCGGCCTTGTCAAGCTGCAAGGAGTCGAACTCTCTGCTCCAACGAAACTGAACCCTTAACGCTCAAGAAGCCAGGGTTCCGCCGTTCGACGTGCGAGCGCGTCACGGACAGAGCCTGGTAATATCAAGAAGATTGTGTATCAAGACTGAAGTCCTCTTCCCTTTCTGGACGATCTCCATGCTTTATCAGTATGTAAAGTGCTAAGGGCACCAGAGTTAGCGTCTGCCATTCTGTCTCCGCTGCACGGTCCGTCACTGTGTTTTTCACATCTCTTCCCCACTGCCTCCCTTTCCAGGAGTGCTTGAATGGGGAGCACGCCAGCTGCCCCCGCCTAGAGACGGTCGAACTGTTCACTAGAGCTCTCTTGTCCAACGGCGCTACGTCAGCTTCTGAATCCTGAAACATGAACTGGCCTCGGCTGTGTGGGCATAATACGTGGCGGCGCGGAGCCCCGTGGTGGAGCAAGCCCCGCTTGTACCCGCGCGGGTTCGTCGGAGTCCGGGCCGTGGTAATGATTGTACTAGATCTGCACCGGTATATGTCGTCAAATAAACAACAGAATAAATCTGATAGTCGCCCATAAAGCTACAGTCCTGGTAGCACGGCGACTTGCCACATAAGAACCAACCCAACTGAATATTGTTAGTAGCAGCAGGTATTGCACCCATGATCGTTACAGCAGAGAAGTCAGCTTCGCTTGCCGTCGCTCGGCGTTGCCCGATTTCTTCCTGTCCAAGCGATCGCCACAAAGCATAGCTGTTACCAAAAAACTGGAAAACCGGGAGGCTTCGCTGTGATGACAGGTTAAAGCGGCG
Source organism: Cystoisospora suis (assembly GCF_002600585.1). Taxonomy (NCBI): domain Eukaryota; phylum Apicomplexa; class Conoidasida; order Eucoccidiorida; family Sarcocystidae; genus Cystoisospora; species Cystoisospora suis. The sequence goes on from NW_027159019.1 coordinate 8,300, forward strand.
TTAGTTTCATGTATGACAATTTGTTTCTAACCATAGACAAAATGAACAACGGGAAGCGTCAACAAGATTAGGTGTGCAAGGACGTAAGCTAACTGCCTGGGTTTCCGTGCAAGGGTGCTACACTCAAGTGAGGACCGGCTGGAGACGAAGGCACACGCAACTCCTTGTCTGTGTTTTCCAACAAAGCTAAAGAGTTAGCAAGAACAGGAAGAATATGCCCTGGGGTAGTGCTCAGAGACGAACAAAAGACAGATGTGAGTCGACGATCTTGTGTCGACATACGCGTGAACTTGCTCGGACGCGGCACGGCTTCCCGTTGCCAGTCACCGTAGCGCCTCCCCATCTGCTTCATTTGCCAACATCCGCGCGTACAGAATCCAACGCTTCAGTCTCTGGAAGCGCAACTATGGCAGCTTGTTCTTCGAGCCGGGAAAATTACATCAGCGACCTGTTTCTCTTCTGCTTTTGCTTATGCGGCAGGTGAGTTGTTTACCCACACCAGAATGGGAGTGCGACGTCTAGTAGAGGGGAGAAAGGGGCCCTACAAGCAATCTCCCCAACATCAATCAAGCTCGGATGATCCCGCCGTACAGCCGGTGAGATGAAGCGGAGCTGCTGCACTTATCAATACTCCGGAGACCCCTTCGAGACAGCTGCCTCTGACAGCTACCTTTACCACAAAAAACTAGCCTGTCCGTCTCGTTGGTTCTGAAAGCACCTCGGTCGCCCTCCGATCCGCATCACTTGTTCACTGATCTAACTCACGCACTTAACAAACGGAAAGAGAAATACATGATGACTAGGAACCTGATTGAATCCGACGGGTATAAAACGCGTTAGCTTCCGTTTCCCAACTTCAGGGCGTTCAGCTTCGACCCCTCGAAAAAGTGGCGGTCTGATGTATCCGCGTTTCTCACCCAGGGATGATGCAACGCCTCCTCACATGTCATGCGGCTTTGAGGCGGGCAAAGCAGCCTCGAAACAAAGTCCCTCGCTTCCGCGGGAACAGAGGGTTTGACAAGGGGACAGCTGCGGTTTGACTGAGCGTCGAATGAGAAACGGCGCTCCAAAATCGATCTGGACACACATACGGCAAAGCAACAAAACCTCTCAGGACGCACATTTCGGCTCGGTCGAACTTGGACGCAGCCAACGCACCATCATCACATGCGGGAGCCGGCGCCATTCAGTCCAGAAAGGTCTACATAAGTGAACAGATATCACGGCTCTATCACTAAGACCATTTACGTTAGCACCCTGAGCCAAAAGACGTGAACTGGTGCACAGGCACTATGGCATTCGTCAACCTTATGCATGCCCGCGAACACATGTATGGAGACACACTCTGAACCCGACTCTGGGCCCGTGCAAATACAGTAGAGACAAAACACGGGTGCCCAAAGCAAATCGAAAGAAGTTGGCTCTGAGAAACCAGTGTAAGTCTTCAGCGCCCTGACTCAGGCCTGAGTAACCAGGCAACTAACCGGAACCATGAAGGCCGCCCGCTTCCTCGAACAGCAACAACAGGCGTATGGTCGACAATTCGCTAGCGTAAGCCCGGACCTTCTGGCCCCACAGCCCCGAGGAAGCAAGATATTCTATGGAACTACGTGAAGCACGGCGCACGACAAAAATCTTTGAAAAACAAGCAGAGGAAACTAGCAAACCCGGTCGCATTAGGCCGTCCCGATTTGATTGAGAACCTCTGACGCGCAGCCCCAAACAGATCCTTCTACACAGTGACGTCATCTTCAAGAAACCGACTACAAACTGTACAGCTCTTGCTACAAACGCGCATACTGCGTGGGACGGCGGTTTCATCACAGGAATCAACCCGCATGCCTTAGACGATATGCTAGTGTGCTTGACAAATAGTTCCAGGCCTTACATGCCTATTTCGGATTCCGTTTTACCGGGGAACGGAAGAACCCCCTGCGAAAGAAGCTCAAATGTAATCACACCTATGCTCCACATGTCTACAGCCTTGTCGTACTCCACTCCCAAGATGACCTGAAAAAGAAAACAACATCGAAAGCCGGTGGGTCCCTCTCTTTTAAGCACTTAGGCTTGAACCTGCTGCGAGAAATGCAGAATGGTTCGAATTCTAACACAGATGGCAATGACTGGTAGTATCGCATGCTGTAGTGTAATTCTCAAGTGTGCGCTCAAAGCACTCAACGGTCACGCTTGCCCAACAGGGTTTCGCCAAGGGTATATGCTGTACTGGCTCGAAGATTACACGGAAATCCTACGGGGCTTTCCGTATTGACGAATCAATCAGGACGGTCTGCCTGCAGCACTTTACCATCTTTCTCAGCATGACCACTGGATCGCACACCACATCCACACGGACGCCGGCCATCCTTTCACTCACCTCCGGGGCCGCGTACGCAAGGGTCCCTAGAGCATCCGTGGCGCGCCAGTTGGGTGCCAGGACTGCCGACAACCCGAAATCAGCGACTTTAACAGAGATAAGACGATCCTGAACTTCCTCAAGGACTCGTATGCACCACTGCAGCCTCTCCAATTCGTTTCCTGGACCAGGAGGAGGGCGCTGCCTTCTCTTCGGAGAGGCAAAGTCCTCGCGTACATCCGAGCTGAAGGTAGGCCTCGCAGTCGAGCTGACCACTCTTTGGTGGACGAAAGAACCAGTTTGTCGTGCCGCTGAACCCTTGTTACAGTGCTCCGCTACAGCAGAGGAAGCAGCAGCTGAAGTCTCCGGTTTGTCCCGGGTATATGGTGAAGCATGGGGCTTCTTCAAATTCTCTGGTGTAAGTAAACATGCTGACTGCGACGCGCTACGATCGCTGTCCACCGTGTTCGACGGAGAGACTCCCTGGGTCAACTCCTCTGCATCTGAGCTTGAAAACGCTGATGTGCACGTCGACGGCGGAGGCAGAAAATCTCTTAGAAGGAGATGCTTAGGAGGAGGGGGAGGGGCAAGGCGATTGTTTCTCACTGGAGGCGGTGACGGGGATAACGAAGACGTCGTCTGTCTCTGAGGTGACGACGAACCTGAAGCAGCGGAAGCCGGTGACAGCTGACCAGCTAAAGAGCCGCTCATCCCTGTCCTGTGCCCGGGACCAGGTGACAGCGAAGACACAGGAGGCGAAGACGGTGAGACAGACGAGGGACAAGAAGAGCGGGGACCGGAGCTGGGAGAGAATCCACCGACGCATGAAGGCGGGGGACAGGGGTCATTCACGCCACCCAATGCACCGACGTGTGGGTGGCCTAAAGCGGCAGCTCTTACCGACTGAGAATACGGCCCAGGCGCGTCCTTTTCCGCGGCTTCAGAACCGTGTTTCAGGAAACCTGTGGTGACGTTCCTAGCCCGACCGGGCACTGCGGAGCCTTCTGAATCGCTTCTGGCATTACATGGCTGTCCATCTACGCGACGTAGAGAAACATTTTTGCTGTCGTGCCGAACGGAAGACAGCTTTTTACCACGGCTGCGGTGGAAGGACAAGAAAGCAGGGACTACCTTTTCCATTTCTTCCCGCTCTTTCGATGTCAGAACAGTATTAGGAAAGCCCCTGAGTTCCTCAATCAAAGGGTCAGCATCGTCCCACCTGCGATGACCACCGGCCCCCCGGAAGCTTCCGGTGAGGTCTTCCGTAGAGCTACAACCTCCTCCGTAGAAAAACGCACAGGGACCAGGGGGCTGATGCGCTGCAGATGCTTCCCTTTTCGCAACAGAACTCTCGCTGGCCACTGGTTGTACCGCGCCACTAATGTGGTCTCCATGCCCATGCATTTGCTGGCGTAGGATCGCGTCGCTATAACAGCTGAGCGAACCTTCGTCTGCCTTGTGCTCTTGCTCGTGGTATGAAACACACAAGGCTCTCACTGGTGTCTCACCCGCCCTTCTGTCCGTAGATCCTCCAGCACTGTCACGTCTCCACCGAAGCCGATTACCAGCTCCTGCCGGCACGGTATCCTCACTGTTTCGTCTTTCCTCCTGCTCCGCTGAGGGTTTCTTCCCGCTCTCATCTATTCCTTTCCGGCGTATCTCCTGTCTGGAGGAAGGCGAAGATTCTGCAGTAGAACCCTCTGTTTCTCTTCCAGACATGTCGCTTCCATCCCTGTAGATGGAAGAACGCAGCGAAGTGGACAAGGAACCAGGAGACAGAAAGGCGTTACCTGGCTTTGGCAACGCTTCAGCCGATTCTGGCAAGCACGACCCACCGGTCAGAGCGAACGAGTGTGTCATGTCAGCCGAGTCATCTGGAGGTAAAGCAGACACGTGAGAGGCTTCCTCGTCCACTCTGCTGATCACGATGACAGGAACGGACGAAGAACAAGCGGAAGCTGGGGGTCGTTCACCCTGCCATGAGTCTTCTTCGCGGCGCACGCCGACCCCACCGAGGATCCCTTCCCTAAGACCCAGGTCCTTTGAGGGGCCCCGCTCCCCTTTGCTAGGGACGGTACTCTTTCCCCCTGCAAGAGCAAAAACAAGATTCGGTGAGACGCCGCTGTCAGCGCCCCGCGTTCCTGACATGCAGCAGTCAGATCCATAGGCTTCCAGGACATCCCGACTATCCCTCGTTCCGCTCAGGCCTCCTCTCCATGGTCTTCGTGAGTCAAGTGCCGTCCTTGCATTTGCCGGGGAGAGAGCAACTCCTCGAAGGCTGTTCGGTACTGGTGCACAAGCAGTACTATGTCCGCCCTCCCTTTCTGATGCCTCTTGGGCGGTTTTCGGCAGTTCAAAAGAGGAATCTCCGTCTTTTGTGTCTGGCCAGCCCTCGCGCGGATAGTCCTTGAACTCTCTCAAGTTTTCAAGAGAGTGGCCGGTCAGCTCCTTCAGACTGCGCTGTACACAATTGAAGCCTCTCCGGCAAGCACCCCACTCATCGTCTTGCCTCTCCCCTCCAATGACTCGCGTATCCTCAGCCTCTGCGCCACTCTTTCCAGAAGGCGGGCGCAAAACAAGAAGAAGATTCTCCGGCTTCAGATCGCGGTGCACAACACCCTTAGAGTGCATGTGCCTTGTGGCCTTCAACAGACCCAGCACAATGTCGACAATAACTCTCTCCTTCAACAGCCACCCTCCGCTTTCGAAGAGCAGGCACGTCTCCGGAGGAAGAAGACGGCAGAAGTCACTTAGCCCGTGGGAAAGAGACGGAGCGAGATTAGGGGAGATACTGCACAACGTATGGTCGTCCGCGGCAACCGCAGACAAAACATGGGCTCCCGCTCTGCTTGGAGAGTCGGCTGAAGAGACAGGACAGAAAAGTTCCTTGATGTTTGAATGCCCAGAATTCCTGGAGGAAGAAGAACAAGATGACGGTGAAGAAAAAGACGAGAAAGCTGCCGAAGACTGACCGCTTTCTTGTTTGCGGAGAAGCTTGATCGCAAGATACTGAATACACCTACAACCCGCGCAGACAAAAAGGAAAGCACGCCTTCACTCGCGGCGCCACCATCGTTCTGAGTGAACAAGACGTAAACATCGCGAACCATGCCGAACACAAGAAAAAGATGGGTAGGATGCGGAAAAGATCCACCGCTGGCGCTGCAACGGGGAAACAGAGTCTCAAAAACACGAACCAAAGAAGAAAAGACAGGGCGACAAAACTGCGAATGAATTCGCGCGCAAAAAGAGAAGGAAGCACTTGTACGTGGTTCGCAGGATATGGGCATTTAGAGAACGACCCAGGCAGCAAAGGAAGTGTACGCGTCGGAAAGGAGATATGCAGTAAAAACCTGGCCCTACGCCCGATCCCAGTTCTATTGAACGAGGCAAGCACCACTACTCAAGAAAGAGCAGTAGGACTACTTTGTGAGGCGGAGGCTGAAGCACTCAAGGGGAAACATTTACAATCACCTTTTCTCAGATGAGACGCAGCAGTGTGTACAGCTTGGACTTTGAAAAGACCCAAGAGTTCGGACAGCTTCCTGTAACGGGTCAGATGTCTTGTTAGACTGCTAGTATAACACACTCTTTCTCGGCTACAACCGTACCAGAGGCTTGCTTCAGAAGAAGCGTTCATCGAATCAAATCAGTATGTAGCTTCTCATTTTTCACTCAGAGTATGACCTCCGAGTCGAGAAGTGACATGGCTTGGACAATGAAGCAGCCTATTTCTTCTGATGGTTTCTTCCTTTGAATCTCGAGTGCCGATGCGGCACTAAGCTCGTACAGGCATACGCGTATAAGAATTGGTGAAGTTGTCTATCTCAAGTCAAAAAACACTTAGAAAGGAAAGTTTCAAATACACTGACTGACCTCGACAGCTTTATGAGTGTTGCAAGATCCCTGTGGGGTAGAAGCTCCATGACTATATAGGCATACGGCGCCGTGCAGCTTCGGTCAAACACATCCAGCGTCTTGATCAGATTCGGATGCTGCAAGACCTTCACCACTTCCATCTCTCGACGAGCGAATTCTCTGACAGGAACCGTCCAACACAAGAGATACATACAAATCCGTTAGAAGGTGTGTGATACTTGCAGAGATCAGATCTTATAGTTGTACACACGACTCAAACTCAGTCATGCATCTGTTAAAATCGCAGCTGTCTCTTCTCTATTGTTCATAAGAAGAGTAAAAGCGTCTGACCGACCGTGAGGACATGCGAGACCGGCACTCGTTAAGACCTCTCAAAAACCCATTGGGCGCACCGCATGACAGAGACGCCGTCTGTAGTGATGTCCGCTTACATTGGAGCCAACTAGTTTACATTCCCCCAGAATATTCGACTACTCTTGCGTGTTGCATTCTTCAGTTTGTGCTGTTCGACATGGTATAGACAGCAACGACTGTGCTTAGATTAAGCGACCCGCCGGAGGAAAAGTTCTCTACATGGATAGAGAAGGAATGATGCTGCGTCCGAATGAAGAGAGTTCAGAAAGGCGGCCACTCCAGTGACACCCAGCAGATCCATGAGAAAATACGTCTGGTGACAAGGTAACGGAGCTAACTATCTTCATGAAAAGTGAATATAGTTACACCGTGCCTTCAGTTCCCCCCTCTCAACAACGAGACGACAGCCGACAAACTTCTGCGAGGCAATCACGCATTAGCTTAACGAGTTGCTGCATGGCGCGGGGCCAGAAGTGCAGCGTTCTTCTCTCTACACTGTCGCGGTGTCGTCATCTGCACCACGTGACAAGAGAAATCGAGTAAGGGCTGACTAAAATTCAGAGCGCTGCGCGTCCATACTGAAGTTTTCATTTCGAACAAAGTACTCACTTATCGTCCGAAGAAAGGACATCGCTACCCTTCTTCAAGATCTTCACTGCGACCAATTTGCCTGTTTCCTTCTCGTGTGCAACTGACAAGAGAGAGGGAGCCATAGACCAGAGAGTTAAAATACCGCACCGCGAGAAACACGGAAAGGGCTGGGACGCCAGGGAATGTAGAGGGGTGAACAGAGTCATATCAACGCAATGTTGAAGATGTCTAGTGCAACAAAACAACGTAGAAAAGAGGAGTGCCTTCCACCCCCCGGCAGTGTCGCTGTAAGGATTGCGGGACAGTCTGATTAAAGAGGTACCGAGTTCACCTGATAGTGCTGAAACTCATCAGGCTACGCTACAGATGAGTCTGATTTCCAGTTGGTTCCAAGAATCAACTATCTCGGGACGAATGCAGAGCGTGATCAGTTTCTCATTCGAGCCAACGCAATCGCACCTTTTGAGAGAGAAAGCAAGAGAGAGCTATACGAACAACTACATCTGGTAGTGTGCAAATCACACAATCTTTACCGATGGAGACTTCATGTCCCTCTGCTCTCCGTACAGTAAGAGCTTCCACAAACAACTATTCCGCAACCGAGAGAAGCTTACAGGCCGAAGACCCGACAGAAATGTACGACTCAGCACCCTCTAGAGCTGTCTCAGGAGTTCAATGGTCGCTGACGAGACACACGAAACCTCTGTTACCATCAACGACCTTCAACTAAACCTAGTACGGCTTCACGTCTACACACCCGGGGGGGAGGGGAGGTGAGTGTACAAGCTCATGCGCTCTCCTTGGGAGGTATAAAGACTGCAGGCGAAGCCGCGTGTTGTGCAAACAATGCGCAGTGCGTAGAGGTTATCATACAACAAAATCATAACCACACTCACGACTACCATGAACACGACGAGGTAAAAGTGCAACCTTTGCCTGACATACTCAGCAGACCTGGCCGGGGCCAGAGACGCGTACAAACCCTACTGCAGATGACGACCCTCGGCCGAAGGTATTCTAGTTAGACCCCCACGAAGCACAGGAGTCAAAGGCGTGTCTGGGTGTTTCACTAAGTGCGCCCTTCGTAGTGTCAAGACACAGGAGGGACAAAGAGTACAGCACTCAAAGCGATGTACACCCCAAGTCGATACCTCAGCGTTAACAGGCACAGACTGACAGTAGCTTACGCTTTACGGTGGCGAATTTTCCTCTTCCGATAACATGCTCCGCGTGAATTCGATAGAAGTCATGGAAATCCTCCACTCCGCATGCAGTCTGCAGGGCGTCGATCCATCTGATAAACCCACGAAAAGGAGAACGCCCAAACGTGGATGTGGAGACTCATAGATTCATTTGGTCAAACTTCAGGACACTTCCTCTTTCCCTGGCACCGTATGAATGCTTCACTTCGAAAGATTTCCTCCCCTCTGTCATCTCTCACTAAGATTTACCGGTAGACCTATCGGGTCACCAATGCTGTATACCCATAGAAACGACTACGTACTTGCTTCCTACAATTGCCTACAAGAAATTTATACGCTGTCGGAGAGAAAAATATGGCGAAAGTACAACCGTGCAAAAAATACACATAGATATACGTTTTTGCGTCCTGAAGGTTCCAAATACTCCGCAGCTCCCTCTCCGACCACGTGAAAGGTGCCCTTCATCCAAAAGAACTATATCCGTGGAGAGATATCACTTGTACTTGTGGGTCTCCAGTACTCGCACGGGCAGTACCTAGGCCTGCACATTCCTAAGAAGGGAACGTGTCCCCTTTGGGACAGAGAAATTTCCCCACCCGCCCACAGCCCTCTAGTAAGCTTTGAGTCGTACTGTCTGCTCCCTGTTATGATTCGGCTTACGCGAATGCATGTACGCAAGGAGTCAAATACCGGATTGTGGAGGCGACTGGCGCTTGCGTTTACTGAGTCCCCTACAGTGAATCTGGGTGAGAAAAGGATCGGCGCTGCGTGACTTCCAATAGACTGTCCACAAAAACTCATTCTCTGGACAGACCTACAGCTCCGACAGCCGATCCACGTATAAGAACAACTGTGGCAAATGTGTTTCCCGGATACTCAACACAAGAGGCGTCGAGACGAAAGAAGCAGATTGCCTGAGAGCTTTAGACACGCGGGCATCCGTCTGTCTTCTACGACACAACACAAATAGAAACCAGTTCTAAGAAGGCCAACATAGGTGGATCCACAACCTTGCGCACACCAGAGCGAAGTCGTGCTTTCTACAGAAGATACAAAGATGAGCCTTTCGCACGCAGAGCAGATTGCGCTTTCCTCGAAAGCACGGCTGTACGCTGACTACCGAGTCACGCGAGTCGTGCAGCAATGCTGCATTTTGTGTCCTCCTCGAATACTGAAATGTCAAGCAAGGTGCTGAGAGGGAAATATCACTCTCTTAGTCAATGGAAACGTTGGCTACGCTTGCAAACAAATTCGCTATCTTTTTGAACGACAAATCATACGCCCTGTGATCCTCAAGAGAAGCGAGACTAAGAGGATGACTTAGCACACAATCCGTTTCCTTACTCGTGTCTTTCTTCCTCTGTCATAGCATACAGCCTCTTGGCCACTCGACCTGTTGGTCTCAAAATCTCAAACCCAAAGCGGCCACGGGTACCGCCGCCAGGAGAATTGAAGGTAGGCGAAGATGACCGCGTCTTGCACCATCGGGCGCTGCTAGCTGACGAATCATCTTCCGACAGTTCGTGAAAACACGCAGAATATAAGACGCAGAATAAGACGCCACTTAGGACAAGAAAAACATACAAAGGAAAAACGACTTGCCCGGACTACTCTGGCAGTGAGGCAAGCTCGAATCAGCACAGGATAGAGCCGCATATGCTCAAGAAACACACAGGGCTGCCCCAGAGAGAAAGCTGCATTTCCCTCCTAAACAGATTCCGAACAAGTTGGGACCGCGTGACACCTACTACACACACAAGGGAAACGGTAAAGACCGGGATACCTGGAGACGTACGGGTACGCCAGTTACACGAACGTGCATTTGGCGGTTGTCTGCTGTCTCAGCCAGGACAGTGGCAGAGTGTCTTACACACCTTCTTCTGCTCGCGGCTTCTACTCAGTAAGCGACATAGTCTTTCTCTTACCAGCAAGGGCGTGCACTGAGCAGCCGTGAAGATAGAGACAGTGAGCAGCCTGAGTGGTGAGAACATGGGGCTGCCCTGCGCGCACCGGAGAAAGGAAGTACAGAAGGCGCCTTCAAATTAGTTTCCTTGAAGATAAATCAGACTCCAAAGCACCTTAAAGGCCTGTCATGCGGCCTGTGAATACCCGAGCGCACGCCTAGAGTGCTACACCACCCGTAACGCGGAGACGAAGAGGAATCTGTTTATCCAAGAGAAAAACACGGACAGCCCTGCGTGTGTAGAAGGAACTGATGAACACGTCTGTACGTATACTTGAACATATCAAGACACAGACACAGCCGGAGGAGTAGGAGAGGGATTGCGTGGACTGGGGGGCCCGCCTGCGAAAAAGCTATCGGCTGCCGTTGCTAGGTAAGCACGGAAAACGGGCTTTCGATATCGAGGTATACAGCCGCCTCGAACAAGGTAAGACGTTTAACGGTGCGTAGGTGAATCTAGGGAGAAACAGCACAAAAGGAAGACCAAACGCCGTCAACAGAACTGAATTAAAGACACTGTACTAGCCTTCACAGCGACAAGAGAGCGAGTGTTTCTTAGTCGTGGGCTCTGCGCCAGTTGCGCCTGTAGTAGGCAAAATCAGGAAATGGAAGAAATCCCTCGGCTCCTGTCGAGAGATGACGCTCACACCATAGATGCTTGCCAGTGAGAAAGCAGTACCGCCGCACCCACATCCCGAAACGACGACCGACTGCAAGAAGAAGGAAACAATCGTGCGGAAAAGACACAGTACCTTCTCCCTCAGTATTTCTCAACAGCAGCCGCAACGTAACAGAAATGATTTCATACTATGGGTTGTCTGAAACAGCCACCCTCACTTTCACAGACGGCATGTGCAGAGAATTCAAAACAAATCCGACAGAAAATCTTAACTGCTCCTTTCAGTGAACAAATGAAAAAACCCAGTGAGTCAGAGAACAGCAGCTCAACAAGTCATCATTGAGGAACCACCATAATTCTCTCTGCGTTTATATGTCAAGAGCAGAAACCTATCCGTGGTGTCGCTTATCCGGGTTGATATTCCTCACCCTACAGCGTGTGGATAACCGTCAGCTAGGAGCGTATTGTCTCGGGTGCTGGGGACGAGAATTAAATAGAGTAGAGAAAGACGCTACGCAACATGGAAGTCGGTGGTAGACTGTACTGGGCTTGAGAAGACGCTGACTCGGAAGATACCAGAAAACACTACGACGGGCGTCAATAAGACGGCGAGGGTGATCCTCCCCTTTATCGATTGAAACCTCGGCTGACGCCCGAAAGGTCCCACACATTCCGGCAGCAACCTGACTGCTTTGCGCCTTGCAAAAGCAAGGTGATCGCAGTTACCTTTCCAGAGCCATCCGTGCATCTGAAGCTGTTCGTCTTCTCCCAAAACGCCCTGCAGATCCTCAGACCCTTGCTTGCCGACTTGTGTCATCAGTAGAGACCTGGCGTCGGCGGCGGTGGAAACTCCCGAAGACCTTCCCAGAGACATCGCTCGGTTGTTCTTCCTTCCCTTAGCAATGTCTTGCAGAGGCGGAGAGACGACGCCTCCACACCCTCGCCTTCGTCTTCTACTCCTGTCTGTTCTACTCGTGCTTCTGCTGCTACCTACGTTGCTCTTACAGTCGATGTCGCGCCCTACTACAAGGCTGCACGAGCCACGGGGACAAGGTGCCCAGTCAGCGGGAGATGCAGCAAACTGCTTCGGCATCTCAGTCTTTACCCCTCCGTCCGTGTCTCCCGCGTGTAAGAACTGTCCTGCCTGAGCCGCCACGTACGGTGTCGACATCTCTTCTTTTGTCACAGAATGCAGAGACTGGTGTTGAGATTCAACACTTGACGCTTCCTCTTCATGATTTTCTTTCGAAGTGACAGTCATCTGAGCTGCTGCCCCTCTTCTTTTGCTTCCCTGTGATGAACCACAAAAGCCACCGCTCGCCACTGTCAGACCAGATGGCCGTTTTTCAGTCTTTGTCTCGGCCATTTTCTGAACTTGGAAAGGTTCCTCTTGAACCTTGGACTCACTGGCCGGGCCCGAGACAGGCCGTCGTTCTACTCTTGCAGCCGAATGCTCTTGGTTTTCTCTCAGTCCCTCCCGTGGTTTTATGTTCGCTAAATCCCGGTGGTGAGTACCCTCTTCGACTTCCTCTTCCTCCGCTCCTTCCTGTCCTCCTTCTGCCTTTAGAGTGTCTCTATGATCTAATGCAGCCCACCGTCTAGTAGGAGACAACAGACTGAGAAAACGAAGCCTCCTCCTGCCAGCCTGGCCAGCGTACGTCGCCTCCCATTGCGGCTGGGAAGACCGTCCCCCATTTCGCGACTTCCGCTTGAAAGCAGGGACGGAAGACACTGCACGAGACAGCGCACC